>NC_058415.1:35500135-35548946 GCF_002201575.2 Neomonachus schauinslandi | reverse complement strand
TAAAGATTTTATTTATTTATTTGAGAGAGAGAGAATGAGAGAGAGCACATGAGAGGGGGGAGGGTCAGAGGGAGAAGCAGACTCCCTGCCAAGCAGGGAGCCCGATGCGGGACTCGATCCAGGGACTCCAGGATCATGACCCGAGCCGAAGGCAGTCGCTTAACCAACTGAGCCACCCAGGCGCCCGGTCCTGTAATTTCTGAAAGGTTTACACTGGTCTGTGATTTACAGTAATTATTTGGATTCCAATCCTAGCTCTATTACCTACTATCTCTGCAAACTTGAAAAACTTTGCCACTCTTCCTGAGCTTCAATTTCCTAATCTATAAATTGAGTATAATATTAATGACCTAATAGGGTGATGGCCAAATGATGTTTGTGAACAAAGAGAAATGCAAAATGGGAACAAACTATTTAATTATTCCAATAGCAAGATTCTCAATCTGTATTTGTGAATTTTGTTTAGGTATTCATAACATGGTGATTTTAACATTGCTCTTTAATCTCTTTTTATGTGGAAAGATTTTAAGTATCAATCAAGTCTGATTCCATTTTTATATCTGAAAACATTTTCCCCTGGGATAGAGAGCCAACAGAATAAATTAATCAAAGACTTCATTGTTATACTTTTTTGTTTTTAATTATGAAGGAAATGGTTAGTAGCAAAATTTGTATCTTCTAATGTTTGAGGATAATCTATTCTGTCTTCTTTATTATTCAGTCACAAAGAATTATTTTAAGGGAAAGCTCTAATACACTATTCTCTTGTTCCTGTTAAAATATACTCACAAACAAAATTATAGGGAGAATATCTAGTCTACAGTAGCACAATTCTGATGCATTATAACTATCTTCAACAGTAGACGGCAGGATGTGGAACAAGATTGAAGGTTCTCTACCTTCCGTGATTTTTCTGAGACTGACCAGGGAAGATGGGGGTTTAAATATTTGTTAAAATTCTAGATTTCTGTCCCTGTATTACAAAGCATAAGAAATCATCAGTAATCAAAATTGGAGAGTTAATTTAAATCACAATTGTCACAGTTTATGATCGAAATACTTGTTTTGGAACTGCAGTTCATTATTCACACTCACGCATTTGGATATCTACCCTATAAAAGATAAATCAACAGTTGGAATCTTGCAGATGTGGGTGGGCAGATCCTAGATTACTTATCTAGACTGTTTCTTCAGAAACATTACATTTTGTCTCTTTATGTCATGTTGATCTTCAAGTGAGAACCATTTCCTTACATTTTTTGCATCACAAGCCACTTTGAATTGCAGGTCAAAGTTACGAAACATTTCAGAAACAAAATGTACACATGCACTTCATTTAAATTTCACAGACTTTTTTGAAGGCTCATAGGAACCCCAAGGTTAAGACTTGCATCCCATAGAAGTTCATTAAGAGGAGTTAAAATCCCAAACCTGGATGGTGATTGCTAACCTGTTTTCGTCAATACTTCCCATGAATAAATGAGCACTTTGAAAGATAAGATTCTATGTGGAGTATCAGAATTGCCTTCTTCCCCAAACATAATCCTGATCTCTAAGTAAAGCAACAAAAGAGCTTCCTTTTAAACTTCAGTGGTTTGAGTCATTTTGGTTGTGTGAATAGTATACACTAGTTTTACATAAAAACTGCAGGTTATTATGCAGAACTAATCTGATGTATAATCCTAGCACAACGGCAGTAGCATCTTATTCTTTAAACCACAGCCAGAATATATTTTATTTTGTATAGCCTTGTGTTTTTAGAAGTTTGTGATCTCTTAAAGATGATCTGCCTCTCCTACCTTCTTTTGAGTAGATTATAAACTAACTGAAACCCAGGCATAGCCCCTAAGTGCCCACATTTGGTATGTGCCTGAACTGAGATTAGAATTCAAGTATTCTCAGTTCAAATTCAGTGTTCTTTCTTCCTGAACTCTTAAACTTTTCACCAGTTCATATGTATGGGAACAAAAAAGGTTTTTTTCAGGAATGCATTCATATTAGGTGAACAAGGAACCCTTGGTAATTTTCTGCTTTCTGTCTGCAATAAAATATTGTCATGATTTTAAAAGTCCTGGGTAGTAACTGTCATTTTGATTTATTTGAATCCTTTGGTGTTGGTGCCAAACTGAGTATTTCCAGGCAACCTTCAGTCTTCCTGTTCTCGAATTCTTCCTCAGCAGGGCTGCTCCTCACTTGTTCTCAGTTCTCTGTATTTTACCTTCCACAAACAGCACCAACTCTGTCCATTTCTTCATCAATACTAATGTATTAGTAGTTCTGCCAGGAACCCCTCCTGTTATATTTCCTAAGGGTAACTGCATCTTAATAAGGATGCCAGCATAAGGCAGCAGGTAAAAGTGCTGAGGGTGAAATTCTAACCGGAGCATGAATAGCAGCATTCTGGATTCTCAGGAAATGGTCTAGATAAATCGATTCCTCCTCTACAGCTCTACTGGGCCACTTTTAACTAAACTGGTGATCTGTGGTATTTTAATATATTACATTTAATAGATTAATCTACTTTCAGGATTAATCTCTGAGTCTTTAATCTCTCTATCTTCTTTACGCTAACTCCTCAGAATATATAATAGTAGGGCAGAAATGGAATAAACTCTAAAGTACACATAGAGAAATGACCCCAGTGGCAGCTGAACAGGTAAAAAGGGGGTTAAGTTTGCTCTTATCTTTTATATGCCTACAGGGCCTTATTTGTTGGTGTTTAAATCTCTGGGAAAAAGCAGTTGGATGTTTAAGTATTTTGCTACCTCTGCTACTGTGTTCCCACGGGGGCACTGCCCTATTTCTTACCATTATTCATTGTCGTTCTGCTTCTAAATAGCAATACTTCTGAGGATGATTTTGTAGTACTGTGGATGCTGCTTTCCTTGAGCTCGGATGACATTCCAGAAATGCTGTCACTGAAGATGTGCTTCTAAGAAAGATGTTATTTTGCCATGAGCAGATGAGATCATACATTATATTTAGGACTTGTAGGAAAGGAAACTGCTAATGGGTTACAGTCTGGATCTAAACTTTATATTTTATTTAAGTTGCATTAGCTTTAAGAAACAACATTTTTTCCCTAGGTTTTTAAAAGTGTTTAATCATTTCATGCATTTGAACATGCAAAGAAAGTATAATGTTTTACAAAATTAAACCAGTTAGTGGTATTATTGTATTGGTGATACCCGGGGTTGCTAAGATTTTTTTAAAGTTATGCTTCTTCTTCACATTAAATCTTTTAGTGAATCCTATAAAGCCTCAAGTGTAACAAGAAAATTGGGAATGATTTTGTTCCTTCCCCAGCCCTCAGTTTTAGTCAGCATTAAATGTGCTTGAAATAATTGCTCCAAAATATAATATGCTTATTTTCACAAGCCTGTTTTATTTCAGGTTCCTAAAAAAAGCAGGGTGTTGACCTATTGAGAAAATTATTTTTTATAGATAAGATCTAGAAATCTTTTTTTTTTTAATGGTCTTCTCCCCCCAAAAAGACCAACTGCAAGTGAATGGGTTATGTTATTTATTTTTCTTAAGTAAGCTCTGTGCCTATTGTGGAGCTTGAACTCATGACCCTAAGGCCAAGAGTCACATGCTCTACAGACTGAGCCAGCTGGGTGCCCCTAAAAATATGTTTCTTTTAAGACTGACTTTCCTAGAGAGCTTGGAAAGATGGCAGAGTAGGAGGACTCTGAGCTCTCCCCGTCCCACGTTTACAACTAGATTTCAAGTCAATAAACTAGAGAGCAGTCTGAAGACTGGCAGAACAAACTCCACAACTGCATATAGAGAAGAAGGTGCACCTAAAAGGGTTAGAAAGTTCAGAAAGGCAGAGGGAGGCTGCCTGTAGGATGAAGAGAGATGTGTGTATGGAGAGGGCAGAATAAGAGGCCATGGTTCCAGGGATTTCGAAAAGGGAAGACTAATTCTCAAAGCACTTGGCTTTAAAAACCAGAGGGGCTGAATTCCGTGAGTTTTTTTTTTAATTAAAGATTTTATTTATTTATTTGACAGAGAAAGACACAGCGAGAGAGGGAACATAAGCAGGGGGAGTCGGGGAGGGAGAAGCAGGCTTCCCGCGGAGCAGGGAGCCCGAGGTGGGGCTCGATCCCAAAACCCTGGGATCATGACCCGAGCCGAAGGCAGACGCTTAACGACTGAGCCACCCAGGCGCCCCGAATTCCGTGAGTTTTTTAAAACTAGTGGGACTTGTACTTCTGAAACAAATAATACATTATATGTTAAAAAAAAAAAAAAAGAAGAAGACAGCAGGAAGGGAAGAACTAAGGGGGGGAAATCAGAGGGGGAGACGAACCATGAGAGACGATGGACTCTGAAAAACAAACAGGGTTCTAGGGGGGAGGGGGGTGGGAGGATGGGTTAGCCTGGTGATGGGTATTGAGGAGGGCACGTTCTGCATGGAGCACTGGGTGTTATGCACAAACAATGAATCATGGAACACTACATCAAAAACTAATGATGTAATGTATGGTGATTAACATAACATAATTAAAAAAACCCAAACAAACAACTAGTGGGACTTGGAGCCTGGAGCTTTAAAAGTTTAAAAGTGACTCAGCACTGAGCGATCCCTGAGGGCAAGTGATAGCTGGATTACAGTCCTTAAAGAGATAACAGTCTGTGAGGGAGGCGATGTTAAAATGGCAACTTACACAACACTGGAGGGAAACAGGAGACAGACCTGTTCATACTGATTTCGAAGCATGTTGGGGAACTTTGAAAATAAGGGAGCTGGCACGTGCCGTTTTCCTCCCTTCACCACACTGCATAAACACAGAGCTACCTGTGGGAGGCAGCACTGCACACTACTAACCGGGTAGTAGTGTGCCATGCCCACAAGTTCTCCTGAAGACTCTCCAGTCCAAGCCTACTAGCCTTGGCCCGGGGCTCAAGGCTAATTTTGTTAGTGCACGCATCATGCCCAGCCACTGTGCCGTGCCCAGCCACCACCTCATGCAGCACCTAGCAGCTGCGTGCCCACCTGCCATGCTGCACCCACCTATGCACCCCCAGCAACCATCGCATACTGGACCCAGCCATGCCAGGCCTTGAACCCTCAGCCACCCCAGCCCCCTGTAGCACTTCAGGGGATCTGGCATAGGTCTGGTGGCCAGGTGCAAACTTTGCTACCACCACCACCCCACTCCCAAGTTCCTTGGTGGGCATGCCTTCTCAGAGCTGGCCTGCCTGAGTCCCACTAAGTGCCCACAGAGAGCAAGCATGCCTACAATAGGCACAGTCAGTGCAGATGACTGCATTGCAAGGAAAAGTGACTCAGACATGACAGCAGGCAATAAGAAACACACATAGGATACTCTATTGAAATGCCGAATTCTGGTGAACAGAGAACACTGCACTGCAAGTCCCTCCAGGAACTCCTCTTCAGGAAGTCACTTCTTTCAAGAACAGAAGACATAGCTGACTTCCTTAACACAGAGAAACAGACACAGAGAGTAAGACAAAAATGAAGAGACAGAGGAATTTATCCCAAATGAAAGAATAGACCAAGTTTACAACCAGAGATCTAACCAAACCTGATAATTTAAAGCAATGATCATAAATATACTCACTGGACTTGAAAAAAGAGTGGAAGACATGAGTGAGATCCTTAACACAGAAATAAGGAATAAGATAGCAGAGATAAAGGGCTCAATAAGTGAAATGAGAAATATGCTTGATGGAATGATGAGGAAGATGGAGAGGAATGAATTAGTGAACTCAAAGACAGAATAATGGAAAGTAATCAAGGTGAACAAAAGAGAGAAAAAAGAATTATGCAAAGTGAAAATAGACTTACGGAACTCAAACATAATAACATAAACATCAGACATAATAATCTTTGTATTATGGGAGTCCCAGAAGAAGAAGAGAAAAGGAGGCAGCAAATTTATCTGAAGAAAGAGTAGCTGAAAACTTCCCTAATCTGGGGAAGGAAACAGACGTCCAGATCCAGGAGGCACAGAGAACTCCCATCGAAATCAACAAAAGCAGGCCAACACCAAGACATATTGTAATTACATTGGCAAAATATAGTGATAAAGACCAAAGAAGTCAGTAAATGCCAGGAGAAAACTCATAAGGCTAGCAGGGGTTTTTCAGCAGAAACTATACAAGCCAGAAGAGAGTGGCATGTTATATTCAAAGTGCTGAATGGGAAAAATCTATGGCCAAGAATACTCTATCCAGCAAGGCTGTCATTCAAAATAGAAGGAGAGATTAAGAGTTTTCCAGACAAACAAAAACTAAAGGAATTCATGACCATTAACCCAGCCCTGCAAGAAAGAAGACATTTTGAGTGCAAAGGAGAGACCAAAAGTGACAGTATAAAGGTAGGAAACACAAAATAAGTATTTCACACACATACAAAATTCACACACACACAAAAATGGATATACAATATATACCTAAAATATGGGGAGGAGAGAAGAAAAGAATGGGTTCTAACTTAAATGACCATCAAGTTAACATAGACTGCTATACGTAGAAGAGTTTATATACAAACTTAATGGTAACCATATATCAAAAACCAGTAATAGATATGAAAAAAATAAAGGAAAAGAAATCCAAATATATCACCAAAAAAAAATTAGCAAAACATGAAAGGAAGACAATGAAGGATCAGAGAAAATCTCCAGAAACAACTATAAAATAAATAATAAAATGGCAATAAATACATATCTATTAATATCTACTCTGAATGTAAATGGACTAAATGCTCCAATCAAAAAACACAGGGTGACAGAATGGATAAGAATACAAGACCCATCTATATGCTGCCTATAAGAGACTCATTTTAGACCTAAAGACACCTACAAATTGAAAGTGTGGGGATGGAGAAACATCTATCATGCAAATGGGCGTCAAAAAAAGCCAGAGTAGCAATACATATATTGGACAAAATAGACTTTCTGACAAAGACTGTATCAAGAGACAAAGGAGGACACTATATAATAATAAAGGGGACAATACAACAAGAAAATATAGCATTTGTAAATGTTTATGGACCCAAAATAGGAGCACCCAAATACATAAAACAGTTATTAGCAAACACAAAGGAACTAACTGATAATAATACAATAACAGTAGGGGACTTTAACACTCAACTTACATCAATGGACAGATCATCTAGACAGAACATAAACAAGGAAACAATGACTTTGATTGGCACACTGGAACAGATGGATTTAACAGACACATTCAGAACATTCCATCTTATAACAGCAGAATACACACTTTTTTCAAGTGCACATGGAACATTCTCCAGAATAAATCACATATTAGCCAATAAAACAAGCATCAACAAATTCAAGGTTTTTTCTGACCACAGCATTAGGAAACTAGAAGTTAACCACGAGAAAAAAGTCTGGAAAGACCACAAATTCATGGATGTTAAATAACATGCTACTAAACAATGAATGGGTCAACCAGGAAATAAAACAAGAAATTAAAAAGTACATGGAAACAAATGAAAATGAAAACAGAGTGGTCCAAAATCTTTTGGACGCAGCAAAAACAGTTCTAAGAGGGAACTGTATAGCAGTAGAGGCCTACCTGAAGAAGCAGAAAAAAATCATAACATAACCTTACAACTAAAGGAACCAGAAAAAGAGCAGCAAACAAAACCTAAAACCAACAGAAGGAAGAAAATAATAAAGATTACAGCAGAAATAAGTGATATAGAAACTACAAATAAGCAATAGAACTCATTTATGAAACCAGGAGCTGTTTCTTTGAAAAAAAAATCAATAAAATTGATAAATCTCTAGCCAGAGTGATCAAGAAAAGGAACAAAGAAAAGACTCAAATAAATAAAACCACAAATGAGAGCTGAAAAATAATAATCAACACCACAGAAATACAAACAGCTATAAGAGAATATTGGGAAAAATTGTATGCCAACAGGTTGGATAACCTAGAAGAAATGGATTAATTCCTAGAAACATATAAACTACCAAAACTGAAAAGGGAAGAAATTGGAAATTTGAACAGACTGATAACCAGTAAAAAAATTGAATCAGTAATCAAAAATACTCCCAACAAACAAAAGTCTAGGACCAGATGGCATCACAGGCAAATTCTACCAAACATGTAAAGTAGAGTTAATACCTATTCTTCTCAAATGATTCCAAAAAGTAGAAAAGGAAGGGAAACTTTCAAATTCATTCTATGAGGCCAACATTATCCTAATACCAAAGCTGGATAAAGATACCACTAAATAAGAGAAAAACAGGCCAATATCCCTGATGAACATAGATGCAAAAATCTTCAATACTGGCAAACTGAATGCAACAATACGTTTAAAAAATCATTCACCATGATCAAGCAGGATTTATTCCTGGATTGCAAGAGTGGTTCTATATCCACAAAGCAATCAATGTGATATATCACATCAATAAGAGAAAGGATAAGAATCATACAATCATTTCAATAGATGCAGAAAAAGCATTTGAAAGATACAATATCCATTCATGATAAAAACCCTTAACAAAGTAGGGTTAGAGGGAACACATCTCAACATAATAAAGGGCATGAAAAGCCCACAACTAACATCATCTTCAGTGGAGAAAAACTAAGAGCTGTTCTGCTAAAGTCAAGAACAAGACAAGGATGTCCACTCTCACCATTTTTATTCAACATAGGACTGGAAGTTCTAGCCAGAGCAATCAGACAACAAAAAGAAATGAAAGACATCTAGATCAGTAAAAAAGCAGTAAAACTTTCACTATTTTGCAAATGACATGGTACTATATATAGAAAACCCAAAAGACTCTGTGTAAACACTGCTAAAACTGAAGAATAAATTCAGTACATTTGCAGGACACAAAATCAATGTACAGAAATCTGTTGCATTTCTCTACACCAGTAATCAAATAGCAGAAGGAGAAATTAAGAAAACAATCCCATTTACAATTGCACCAAAAAATAATAAGATACCTAGGAATAAACCTAACTAGAGGTGAAAGACCTGTATTCTGAAAACTATAAAACACTGATGAAAAAATTTAAGATGATCAAAGAAATGGAAAGACATCCTGTGCTCATGGATTGGAAGAACAAATATTGTTAAAATGTCTATATCCAAAGCAATCTACACATTTAATGCCATCTGCATCAAAATACCAATAGCATTTTTCACAGAGTTAGAGCAAACAATTCTAAAATTTCTATGGAAACACAAAAGACCTTGGGTAGCCAAAGCAGTCTTGATAAAGAAATGCAAAACTGGGGGCATCACAATTCTGGATTTCAAGTTATATTACAAAGCTATAATAATCAAAACAGTATGGTACTGGCACAAAAATAGGCACATGGATCAACAGAACACAATAGAAAAACCAGAAATAAACCCACAACTATATGGCCGGTTGATCTTCAACCAAGCAGGAAAGAATATCCAATGGGAAAGGACAGTCTCGTCAACAAATGCTGTTCAGAAAACTGGACAGCAACATGCAAAAGAATGAAACTGGGCCACTTACTATTTCTTACACCATGCACAAAAATAAATTCAAAATGGATTAAAGACATAAATGTGAGACCTGAAGCCACAAAAATCTTAGAAGAGAACACAGGCAGTAACCTCTTTGATATCTGCCATAGCAACTTTTTTCTAGGTATGTCTCCCAAGGCAAGGGAAGCAAAAGCAAAAATGGACTACTGGGACTATCAAAATAAAAATCTTCTGCATAGCAAAGGAAACAACCAACAAAACTCAAATGAAACCTACTGAATGGGAGAAGATATTTGTAAATGACATATCTTATTAAGGGTTAGTATCAAAATATATATATATATATATATAAAGAAGTGATACAATTCAACATCTCCCCTCCAAAAAACAAATTAACCAATTAAACCCGGGAAGAAGACATAAACAGATATTTCTCCAAAGAGGACATCCAGATGGATGGCCAACAGACCCATGAGAGGGTGTTCATCATCATTTACATGAGGGAAAGGCAAATCAAAACTACACTGAGTTATCACTTCACACCTGTCAGAATGCCTAAAATCAACAACACAAGAAACGGCAGGTGTTGGCGAGGATGTGGAGAAAGGGGAACCCTCTTGCACTGTTGGTGGGAATGCAAACTGGTGCAGCTACTGTGGAAAACAGTATGAAGTTTCCTCAAAAAGTTAAAAATAGAACTACCCTATGATTCAGCAATCACACTACTGGGTTTTTACCCAAGGAATACAAAAGAATACAAAAACACCAATTCAAAGGGATACAGGCACCCTTATGTTTATAGCTGCATTATTTAGAATAGCCAAGATATGGAAGTACCACAAGTGTCCATTGGTCAATGAATGGATAAAGAAGATGTGATTTTATTATATAATATATATATACACACACACACACACACACACACACACATATGTATATATATAAAATATATAAATGAAATATTATTCAGCCATAAAAAAGCATGAAATATTGCCATTTGCACCAACATGTATGGAGCCAGCAGTTGTAATGTTAAGCAAAATAAATCAGAAAAAGGGGAGGGAGGTGGGGAAGGGAGGTTAAACCAAGGGCAGGTGGGGGAGGGATGGGTTAAACAGGTGATGGGGATTAAGGAGGACACTTATGATGAGTGCCGTGTGATATATAGAATTGTTGAATCACTAGATTGTATACTTGAAACTAATATAACACTGCATGTTAACTAACTGGAATTAAAATAAAAACTTAAAAAAAAGAAGACTGACTTTCCTATAATTCAGTTCCATTGATTTTGGCATTTCTATTCTATTTCTAGTACAAAGTTAAAATTTAAACTGTTCAATGATAGTCTCCTTCTTTCACATAATGTCAAACTGTCTCAAGATATAACTATATATTTCTCAAACCACAATTTTTGGTGTGGGGGTGGGAAAAAATAAAATATTGTTTACAACAGTTACTTTAAAAGCTACTTTCTTTCACTAGTGGCATGATGTGTTTTTGCAATTTGTTTATATATATATATATATTAAAGAAAGCATGTATTTTTATGGAAATATATATTTTGCCTTCTTATTTTTCAAAAACATCGAAATGCATTTACTTTAAAGAAACGAAACATTTTTAAATTTATCACTCTCTTCAAAACAACAAATAGAAATTGTGAAAGAAAAACAATCTCACCCACATTACAGTAAATTTAGTTAGCAAGAAGGTGGAGTTTTACAGTAATAGCTTTTAAGCAGATTATCTAATTTTAAAATAGTGCACATTGCACTTTGTGTGAAACTGAGATGGAAGAATACATTTCAATTTGTTTAAATGCCTTTAACAGTGAGGTTTTCCAGTGCTCAATTTAATTTTGCATTTAATACCTTTTTGCTAAATTCTTTCTCTCATTTTTTTCATGGTCTCATTTTTTTAAATATCATTTTTGAAAGAACCTTTCTTTGCTAGGGAAGAAAATGTTTAAGCCATCTTTGCCACTGATTAAGAAAGAATTTAACTGTATCAGCCCCATAAATAAGCCTGCAGAAACCAATTTGTAGCCTCTGGTTGCTAAAGACCCTGCTGCTGCATTTCCCAACAGCCTAGGCAGTTGCTAAATTGAGAGGATCAGTAATTTTTATTTAGGAAAAACAAGGGCAGGTCAGCAGTGATTGCATCCCACATTCAGGGTGGTGGCAATTAGGTTGTAGTGATTTGGCTGCCTGTTTGATTGGAATTCTCAGTGTGTGGTTTGGTAGAAGCACATCTGCTTTTAGGACTCCCTAGTAGATGTATCTAATGTGTTTTGACCAATTGTTGAAGTGCTGGATGGCTATTTATTCAAAGCTACATTCAACATGCAAAAAAAACTGTGTGAGTGCTCTAAATTCGATGGCTTCAGACTTGCAACAGAATAGGAATACTTTTGAGCTCTCTGGTCAGAAACTTTCCATCAGTACATTCATTATTATTGATCCTTTGAACCAAAAATACTTGTTCATCTCACTTCTTTTTCTATTTTGGGCCTATTTTTCCAGATAGAGTTTTACTAGACACTGAGGTTACTTCTGTCTTTCACTTTTTCTATTTCAAATCTATCTTCGCTTTGAAACAAAGCCATTCATTCCTGAAAACAATGTGTACACAGACATAATACTGTTTTGTCAATTGTTCAGATTTTGTCCTCTGCATTAGTTCACATGATGATACCAAAGCAGTTCTATCCAGTTTGAGAAATCGACCCAAATTCAAATGCTGATCAGAAACAGATCTTAAAATTCATTTAGTAAAATGCTCCATACCCCACACTTTATTTTTTTCCCAGATAAGAAAACTGAGAGCCATAAAAATTTAGTGAATTTCTTTGGACACAGATAGATGTGGCATTTTAATCAAGGAGTTTTAGTTTATGTATTTTTTTTTATGAGGAAAAGTTCTTTTAGGTGGAAATTGAAATAAAACATTCATGAGAGTAATCTAGTTTACCTGTGCAATAGTCCCAACTTTTCTATTTCATTTCTGTATAAACATATACAGATGCTAGAGACTTGTAAATTTTATATTTTGGTAGCCAAAACTCATATGAACCCTTCTTTCTTATAGGTTTATTTTGCCATACCATGAAAATAATTAGCCATGGGGACATGGACATCTTGCACTTTACATTAGAGAAAAATCACAGTCTTTGCATTTATTTTATGTTGATGGAAATGAGAGAGCTTTAAATTGTCAAAGTACCAATAGAGGGGTGACTTTTATTCATAATTCTTATAAATTTTCTTTTTTTATATAATTAATCCTATTTCTAATGATTAGAAATTGTATCCCTTATCTTAGGAAACTGAGCTATGGAGATGGGAAGGGTTTTGTGCCTATCAAATCTATGCATATATCTTTTAACTATTGAAAATCACAGTGGTATTTAGGTCATCATTTTTTCATAGCCATACTTTTTTCTTTCTTTCTTTTTTCCAATTACCTAGACTGATCTTAAACAACAGCAGAAGAAAGTGTTGGGAATCAAGACCAGAGATTATAAAGGCTGATATAAAGAGCCATAATTATTAAAATAATCCAGATGAGAAGTGAAGATCTAAACTAAAATCAGAGCCCTAGAAATGGAGAGGACAAAATAGATACAATAAATATTTTTTACCCATAATCAGTAAACTGGGAGAAGTTCTCTGTGGTGAATAAAAGTAAAATCTCAAATGTTTCAGGTCTGACTTCTGCAAATGGGCATATGTCTTTCAAGGTACAATGGTTAAGTGTGTAGACAGTCCTTTCAGATTCCAGCTCCAGTATTTATCAGTTGCATGAATTGATGTAAGTAACTTTGCTTCTTTGTGTATCAGTTTCATTTTCCAAAATGGTGATATTAATATCTTTCTTTTGTGTTTGTAGAGTACTTAAATAAGATATTACAAGTGCCAGGCACAGAATAAATGTTATCTATTGTTACTTTTCACTGAGACAGAGAATGCAGGAACAGATGAATGGAACAAAGGTGACTGAAAATTTCACACGTTGAATTGGGAATGTCTTTGGCACATCTGTGTATAATTGTCTGATAGTAAGCATAATACACATGTTTGGGGGCTATACATTTGGATTTATCAGTAACAGGTTATTTCTGAAACATGGAGTCATTGTAAGAGAGGCTATAGAATAAGAAAGGCAAAGGGAAATTACATGAATTCATTTTAAGAAATGGTATAGCATAAGAAAGGCAAAGTGTCAAAGATGAAGTACTGAGGAAACATGATATAACACATATTCAAGAAGGACTAATCAGAGTGATAGGAAGAAAGCTAGAGGAAAACAATGTCATAGAAGTCAGGAGATAAGTATTAAGATGGTAATGGTAACAGTAGTTGGCAGAACCAAATAGTAAATGACACAGGTAAAATAACTGAAATTTAAATCTGTATTAAAATTGTCAACATCAGATATAGCAGTCAGTGCCAGGAATCTCTAAGGAAATGTTTAACGGATGAAGAGAACATTTGGAAGTAGAGTTAGTAAAGGTAAACCAATATTTTTGAGAGGGCATGACTGAGAAAAGAAGAATGGAGAAAAACTATAACTATATAGAATATGAAGCTTACAAGTGTTTCATTTGTTTGCTTTCTTTTTTCTTTAAAGCTGTCTTTAGAGTTCTTTTCAGTGTAATTATTTTGTAGATACTACAGTTGCAGTTTAACAAAACAAAATATCGTTTTTTAACAAAATATCCTTTTGTATGTAAGATAATTGGCACACTGTTCAACACAACGGAGATTGTTGCTCTTTCAAATGTTAGTAGTCTTTTCTTTCCCATGGGAAACTTGTCTTAATTAAACTATCCACTAAGTATGAAGTGAATGTATCAATTTCCTATTTCAAAAAATATTTGTGCAGTTCATGAAATCCTGGTCACATTTCTCAAACATACATAAGTATCTTCTGCTACTATTCAATATCTACATGGTTAACTCACATTTTCTGGTGTGGTATCATCTGCTGTGATGCTTAAATGGTGATAACACTGGTGTTCAGCAGGAAATCAACCTTAGAACTGTTAGCCACGCCCGTCAGTCAGGAACATCACTGAGATAAGCATGGTGGTAACACTGCGTTCACCATCTAGCTGTCAACAAACTACCACTTGTGAGTCTCACATGTCAAGAAAAGGGATACAATTTTGTCTTAGAAAACAGAGATGTCACTAATGTATCCACACTGTTGGCCCTAACCTGCCCTGGTTCTTATCAAAAGAATTAGTAAATTAGTATGTTTTTGAAATATCTATTTCTGTATATTATTTGAAAGATATGCAATGTGAGTAACAGTGGGTGTGCTGCCAGCTACCAGTTATGAGTATCTAATATTGTAGCTTATTTTAGACCTACATGCTAGCAAGAATCTGAAATGATCACCCTTTCTTTCAAATAAGTAAATAAATCTTTAAAAATAAAGGGGGGTATCTGGGTGGCACAGTCGGTTAAGTGTCCAACTCTTGGTTTCAGTGCAGGTAGTGATCTAAGGGTCGTGAGATTGAGCCCTGTGTTGGGCTCTGTGCTCAGCAGGAAGTCTGCTTGAGTTTCTCTCTCCCTCTCCCTCTGTCCCTCTCTACTGCATTTGCTCTCTCTGTCAAATAAATAAATAAATCTTAAAAGAAAAAAGAATCTTGTACCTCTGAAACAAATAATACATTATATGTTAAAAAAGAAGAAGAAGAAGAAGAAGAAGATAGCAGGAGGGGAAGAACTAAGGGGGGGAAATCGGAGGGGGAGACGAACCATGAGAGACGATGGACTCTGAAAAACAAACTGAGGGTTCTAGAGGGGAGGGGGGTGGGAGGATGGGTTAGCCTGGTGATGGGTATTGAGGAGGGCACATTCTGCATGGAGCACTGGGTGTTATGCACAAACAATGAATCATGGAACACTTCATCTAAAACTAATGATGTAATGTATGGGGATTAACATAAGAATAAATAAATAAATAAATAAATAAATAAATAAATAATGATGTAATGTACGGTGATTAACATAATAATAAAATTTTTTAAAAAATTTAAAAAAAGAATCTGAAATGATGCTTCGTAAAGCATATTCCATCCCACAATTTAGACAGGACTACATCTCCTCCTACTTCTTACTTATTTATTTAATTTTTTAAAAAGATTTTATTTATTTATTTGACAGAGAGAGAGCACAGCACAGGATGCTGCAGGGAGAAGCAGGCTTCCTGCTGAGCAGGGAGCCCCATGCGGGGCTTGATCATAGGACCCCAGGATAATGACCTGAGCCGAAGGCAGATGCTTAACCAACTGAGCCACCCATGTGCCCCTACTCCTACCTTTTAAATACAGACAAATGAGGATCTAGGCTTTCTGATTCTTTGGCAATGCTCTATAGTTAATTGTCAGAAGCATGTCATCTTGCTGCTATATACTCACTAATCCTTTTCCAACGCAATTTTTTGGACAAAGTAGATTATTATTATTAATATAGAAGCCATTAATAGGAATTTCATTAATAAGGAACTCTGTTCATCAGGGTTGGGAAAAAGAAGGTCTAGAATGGAGGAAAAGGACTGTTGGGTTAGTCTAGAGTTTTCAATTAGAAAGATAGTGAGAATGCAGGAAGACCATGGTAATAAGGGTTTTGGTTGGAGGGTATGAAGATGTCGACCTCAGGTCAACTCAGAAGTAGGAAGAGGGGAGGAGACTGAACAAGACTTGGGGAAGAGTCAGAGGCAGGAACTTATAGTTATGCTGAAGAAATGATTTAGAGGAAGGAGTAGAGGTTGAATAACAGGAAATAATTGTAAGAAAGAATTTCAGTGAGGTATAGAGTTAGTTTTAGTTTAATCTGTGGATTGAGGCTAGTTGCTTTCATGATTATATTTTACAATCTGGTATGGAAGCATTATGTCATATTTATCTTTTAATTACACATATATTCTACTAGGTAATGTATCTTTAATATTGTTCACAGAATTATTACTAGAGGCTAAAGAACTTTCAAAGGAAGTGCACATACTTTTTTATATTTTCACTTTTTTCCTATTATTGAATACATTTATAACTCTCAGAAATTCCCTCTTTTCTATAATTTGTTTCATGATAGAGAAGGCATACTTTATAAATTTTCCCCTTTCACCATATTATGGTTCTCCTAAACTATTGATGTTTATAACATTTTTTAAAACATTTTTATTTTTATTTGAGAGAGAGAGGGAGGCAGAAGGACAGTGAAAGAAAAGAATCCCAAGCAGAATCCCCGCTGAGCGTGGAGCCCTACAGGGGTCTCCATCTCATGAGGACTTAATTTGTAACATTGATGCTCATGGAATTTTTTTTAAATGATTAGTACATACAAAGAATGGTTAATGATCTTCTAAATTTATAATAGCAGATCTTATGTAAATCATGGCTCAAACACAAATAGCATATTTTTAAATAACATACTTGATCTTGTGCGTGTATATGAGAGTCTGTTATTCATTTCTTTCTGTGAATACTCAAAGCAAAATATGAAGTATTAGAAAATGATAACAATACAACACAAAAGAAATACAACAAAAAGAAACAACATGAAGCCCAGTTTCAAAGAACAGAGGAAAAACCCAAGCTCTTCTAAGAATAACTTGAGTAACATTGGGCAGTGATTCAATGTGCTTGAGATGCATTTTTCCTAACCTTTAAACAGGAAGGATTCTGTCAAAGATACTTACCTCAAAGTTAACTGCATACTATAAATCTCAGAAAAATGTTTTTTTAAAAGACATAATAACTTGTGAATCATCTTCTAGAAAGAAAGGGTAAGAGTATCCTCATGCATAATTTTTAACACCAGCATTATTAAATATTGCTTTATTCTATGAAATGTGCATACTTTAGGGAAAAGGGCTCCTTTAGAGAAATGTGAAGTGTGTACCACTAAAAGCTCAAAATTATACTCAGTTCTTACACATGCTGTATTTGTTAATGGTAATAAATGTTTAAGATGTTCAAGAACAGAGAAGTAAAAATATAGATCAAATTTAAAAGCTATTTTAAATCTTACTTAAATTGCACAATTTAAATTCTAATATAAAAGATGTTTGATAATGTTGAGTACCCATGAAATATCTAAGAAAGTTCCTTTTTTCTAAATTTCTAAATATATTCCCATATCTAGATAAAAGTTTAATAACTTTTTGACTTATTTACATGAGAACATTGATTCTAAGTCTGCCTGGGGTACATTGGGTTAGGAGTGTGAAAAGTAGAATTCTTTAGGATTTGCTACTGGCTTTTTAAAAATGTCAGTTTCACATTTTGACAATATGTAGACTATCTTTCTCATTCCTTCCTTCTAAAATTCTCTTCCCCTTTATCTAGCATATGTGATTCGTAAACACAGGTAGCATATTATTGGAATTAGAATGAAAGGCTCTGAGTCAGGCTGCCTGCATTTAAATCTCATCTCTACCATTTACTGACTAGCAGACTTTGGGAATGTAGCTCAAAATTTCTGTTTCAGTTTCCTCATCTGAAAGGAAGGGAAATTAACAGTTGTTTCTTCCTCATTAGTTTGCATTTAATCATGAAAAGAAATGATCAACATTATATATAAATGTGTGTGTGTGTGTATATATATGTGGTACACAGTAACTACTCAATGTTATTTTGTTTAGTTTGCAAGTTTAGCGGAGGGTTATATCAATACCTTGTAAGATTTTAACATTATCCATTAAAGGCATACAGAAAATAAAATAGGTGTGATATGGTTTTCTTTAGTCCTGAGCAAGAACTGTTTGTCAAATAAGACAAACTAACAGTTCCTTCCCTTCAAAACCAAAAGTCATTTCTTGGTCACTCAATGGAGTTTTTGACATTAACCATTTCAGATATAGTGTATAGTAGCAAGACTCACCAATTAGCTAAGTAGTCAAAACAGATATATGTTTCCCTGCTAAGTAGTTAGAACTGTACTAGATTCTGACTTTCTGAATACACAAAGAAGTATAGAGCATGATTTCTGTTCTAATGAACTAAACATTTAGCTGAGCAAAGAAGGCACATATGTGAAAAATATATGATGGAGTATGTATTAATATTGGAACAAGCGTCTGAATCCAAAACAAATTATGGTTCCATAAATTAGCTTAGTTTAGAGTTTGGTTTAGAAAAAATGAATAATGTTTGAATAGGTAGCAAGGGGACATTCTGAGAAGAAGGAAATGTAAAAAGGTTGAGTGTGTGTAGGAGGGGGCATTTGGATCAGATGTGAGAGGTCATGATGAACCCTAAATCCCCACTTCTTTGTGGTCAGTAAATGATAGAAATTTTGCATATTTCTCTTTGGATCTCAGGAGCAAATGGCCCAGTAATCATTAAACAGTTGATGGAAACACCTGGTCTTTGTTACCCAATTCAATTTTATGTTGCTAAATGTGCGATTTTAACTGAAATATTTAATTATATATGACTTTTCTTTGAGCTTTGCTTATCTGTTCAATAGTCAGCTATTGATTTGCAGATTTTCTATCCTGATATAGTAAAGGTTTTTGATATACATTGTTTATTATAGTTATGGCCTCAAATACTTTTATTTAGTGCTATGCTGTTATTTTGAAAGTTGTTAACTGTTCTAGAGTACAACAGTCACTTGAATGTGGTATAAGAGTTCTATATCTAATAACCATAATTTGATAGATGGTGTTTTCTGAATATATGAGAAAACATATCTGAATAAAAAAAGTTGTGAGTGGTTTACTTTCTTATGCAACACAAAAGAGAAAAAATAGATTTAGACATCATATATAGAAATAAATAATATGTTTTAATAAGGTAAACTGCCATTTAAAAAAAGAAAATGGATTTATGGTTAATCAAATTATTATCCTATAGCATGAATTTTTATATCAGAGAAAAATTTAAAAATTGTATTCATTCTTTAAATGTCATGGGTTATAGTACTTTATATCAAGGAAACCCTTCTGATGGTATTATTTCTGAGCATTCATTAGTTTCATTAATCTTTAAGGTGTCTTTTACTGTGCTCCTTTTTTTATCTCATCAGGTGACTTAGATTTATCTCACCAGCATCAAATAGCTACCAAAAAATGTGAATTCAAAATGTGTTTCCCCCTTTATTTTTTCCTTTTAGGGAAATCCTGAGGGGTTTGACACTTTTCATCCTCCAGCCATTAATCATCTTGTAGGGAAAGGCTATACATTGGTAAGTCTCACTCATTCTAATTGCTCTTTTTAAAGGCTTGATTGTAATACAAAACAAGGAAGATTAAAGACATGCTAACATCATTGCTTGGCTAGGTAGAAAATACTTTTTTTTTCAAACAAAATTTGTAACATCAGAATTTTGCTTTGTTTTTAATTAATCTACTAATAGGAGTACTACCAAAAACTATAGTTGTAAAATTAAAATTATGTGGAGAATGGAAACTAGTACTTTTATTAAATTCTAAAATAGTGGTGGTATTACTTATAGATAATTTTTATTTTTTTTATTTTTTTAAAATATTATATTTATTTCTTAAAGAGAGTGGGCACAAGCGGGGGGGGGAGGGGCAGAGGGAGAGGGAGAAGCAGACTCCCTGCTGAGCAGGGAGCTCAACACTGGGCTGAATCCCAGGACCAGAGATCATAACTTGAGCCAAAGACAGACGCTTAACCGACTGAGCCACCCAGGTGCCCTTATAGATAATTTTTAAAGATATTTTATTAACTGACACTATGGCCCACAAGCACTCATTGAATGAGAATCCATGAATAAGTCTGAGGCTGCAGTCAAATAAAAGATAATAAGTTCTAAAAATAAAAAATAATAATAAATTCTGTCAATTTTGGTAATATGCAATAATTTATTTTGCATGTTGAAATTCAATTGTAAAGTTAAATAATTCTTAGGTAGTTTATGCCATAAAACCAAATACATGCTTTTTTTGCTTCAATTTATTATTATTCTTCTCTATATAAGTGGCATTAATGTATCCTGGTTTCTTGTTTCTGAACAACCCTCCCCTCAACTATCCTATCAAGCTTTTTCTTTCTTTATCTTAAACACACACACACAGACACGCACACTCATGCCTTAAAATATCCTTTGTACTTTATATGTTATACTTAAGTTTGAATATGTGTTATATTTAGGTCACAATTAATTATTTTGAATTTTTCCAATTTTTCTACAGTTTTTGAAGTTTTTCTCATGCTCTCACATGCTATGGAGCTATGATCTTCAAATATTTTCGATGGAACAGTCCATCAGTTAAAAATGTTAAATATACTCTCCAGTATATGCACATTATTTATAAATTACATAATTTATCACTATCATTATAGATAAACAATAGTAAAAATATGAAATGCTCGCAAAAGAAATTTTAAAAGATGTGACAATGTATATATTCTCTCTGTGTATATAGTCTTTCTCTATATATATTCTAGTGGAACTTTGGGAAACCTAGTTCTAGAAATCCTCTGCTTTCTTCTATTCCCATATAATCTCAGAAGTTGTACTGGGTATTCAAAGGCTCTAACAAACCTCATTTTAAGCATTAGATTGAATAGATATGGGGTATACTGCAAGTCAGTGAGTGTGTTTATACATTTATGCACCCAAACGTGTGTATGCATGGTGATGCTGTAGATAGGATTGGCTGGATCAAGAGTTCAAAGTGGCTTAGAGTCATATCCAATGATCTGATCTGAATATTCCTCTTCTGGAAAGGTTAGGGAATGAAATAATTCAGAGGGGCTGTTATAGAGGAAAAAAGAGCCAAATAAATAGGAAGGTGTCATATGGAATACCTCCAAAGATATCTTTTCAAGTTGATATTTCAGCAGAAATAGATTCACACCATTTATTGTCACTGTCTGATAGAATTCCTTAGTCATGCATACGCTTGCCAATTTTTTTTTTTCCCAATAGAGTCCTCAGTGGTGAGCCACCAGATATTACACTATGAAGATATGAGGGGAAGATTAAATGGTTAGAGTGAAAATCATTTAACCCATATTGTTTCTGCATGTGTGAACCAAAAACCCCATAGGAGTTGTTTTTCACAACGTACCAGGTAACTTCCTTTGACTGTTGTGTTTAAATCAAGAGCTTCCCAACCCTATCCCTTACCATAGGAGCTCATATTTAACTTGAGTCAAGCCTCCATTCAAATCTGAATCCAGGCAGGGAAGTGCTGAGATATTCAATGACAGATTCAGGATTTATCAGACTAGCTAGCTTTCATTAAATCTTTAATATAAAAGCCTTCATAATTGCTGATTCCATTTATTTGAGCCCTCTTCTAATTTAAAAGCCTAACACTGTTGAACCGGTTAAGGAATCCATTTAAATGCTGTTATCCAGGAACCAATTCTCTACCTCTTATCTTTGAAAATTTCATGCCAAATATCATGCTGAAATACAGATGTATTGTGTCTACATCATTCCTTTAATGTACTGGTTTAGTAAACTCTCATAAAAAAATAAGAAATAAGATGAGGCTTATCTGACACAACTCAGTAAATCCCTAATGACTTATTAATTATGGCTTTCTTCACAGGACTCCCATTTGATAGATAATTCCTTTATTTTTTTTTAAAGATTTTATTTATTTATTTGACAGAGAGAGACACAGCGAGAGAGGGAACACAAGCAGGGGGAGTGGGAGAAGGAGAAGCAGGCTTCCCGCGGAGCAGGGAGCCCGATGTGGGGCTCGATCCCAGGACCCTGGGACCATGACCTGAGCTGAAGGCAGACGCTTAACGACTGAGCCACCCAGGTGCCCCTAGATAATTCATTTAAATTCAAGGATATTTTGGGGATCAAATTTTACCTCACCAAGTCATAGTACATGTAATCTAGCTTATCTAAAAAACAACAAAAACAAACACTCACTATTACCTGGCATTAGGCTCTCTATCCTTGGGCTCTAGTATTTCTTTATGACTTGATCTAGAGAAAAATAAAGGACAGCAATCAGTTTTGCTGTTTCATTCTGGATTGAATTTTTCTTGTTTTTTGTTCTGAGCAGTCAACCACTTCATAAAGGTGTCTGAGTTGTTAGATGTTGAGAGAAAAATGGGGAAAAAAGGAAAGTTAATTTGCTACCTTCCCAGAACACAGGTGAAGTTTTAAGCAACTTTGTATTCAAAATTGCTGGTAAAAAAATCACACATCAGAATCCAAGTGTGAAGATGAGGTGGAGTGTGGGTCTAGCAAGGTGGTTGGTTTGTCTCTGCATAAACCATGTGCAGTGTTTATGAAATAGGGACCCACTTCTCAAACTTTCAAGATTTTCTTAATTGGAATTTTTTTAATTGGGTAGACTTCCCATTGCAACTTCCCTTCTTCCTTACTCATCACCAGGCCCTCATTAACCCCTTTCTTTTCTGTAAGTCCTCCCTTATCCCAGATACGCCTTTCAAGAGTTAATATTCGCTCAATAACTTCCTTTGTTTCCTTTCTTTTCAGTCCATAGCTTTCATGCCTGAACTCATCTACTCTTGTATTTTCAGGGATTATTTCTATCTAGTGACACTCAAATCAAGATGTCCTCTTAAGATCTCATTCTTGAGAATCATATCAGCATATCTATTTGATAGCACATTAGCTTCTCAACTTCCAATATATTAAAACTGAACTCACAATATTTTTCCACAAATTTACTTCTCTCTTTCCCGTTTCTACAAAAAGTGCCATCTACCCAGTCTCACAAAAAGACACCTGGAAAATATCTTGGATTCCTCTCTCAACTCTCTTATTATACCATCCATGAAGTCTTGTTAATTCTACTTCTGGACAGGTGAGGAATGTCACAGGAAGTAAGAAAAAGTGTAACATGTATTTTAAACCCCTTTGAAACACTTCAGTGGAAACTAAATTCATTAAGAGAAACAAAATGATCATTGTAGTCTAAAACAAAGACAAAAAGATAATTCATCCCTAAGCAAAAGCTAATGCCATAGTGTTTTATCATTAAGTTCATTGTATTTTTACTATAAACTCCAATCTCTTTAATTTTATTTCATTAATACCATAACATTTCTTGCCCATAATATATATGCATGTATCTTTGTAGAGCCATTATATATTATTTCCCAATAACCATGGCAAGTTTAATGTTCAAAAATTTCCACTATGTGATAAAAATCAGTGACAAAATAATTATGTACCATAACTGCTTCCACATGTTTTAATTTAAAAGATATATTTTGGGGGGGCACCTGGGTTGCTCAGTTGGTTAACCGTCTGCCATCAGCTCAGATCATGATCCCAGGGTCCTGGGGTCAAGCCCCGTGTTGGCTCCCAGCTCAGCGGGTGGTCTGCTTCTCCCTCTCTTCCCTGTTTGTGCTCTCTCTCGCTATTTCTGTCACTCTCTGTCTCTCTCTCAACTAAATAAAAAAATCTTTCCTTTTTTATATTAAGTTTTTTATTTTAATTCGAGTATAATTAATAGTGTTACATTAGTTTCAGGTGTGCAGTATAGTGATTCAACAATTTTATACATCGTTACTTAGTTCTCATCATGATTTAAGTGTACTTACTCTTAATCCCCTTCACTTATTTCACCCATCTGCCTGTTTGCCTCCCCTCTGATAGGCTTTATTTTAAATGAGTACTCTCAGTTAAAGTTACTGTTTTATTTTGTATTTTTTTATTTTTAATTGTTACGTTAATCACCATACATTACATCATTAGTTTTAGATGTAGTGGTCCATGATTCATTGTTTGTGCATAACACCCAGTGCTCCATGCAGAATGTGCCCCCCTCAATACCCATCACCAGGCTAAACCATCCTCCCACCCCCCCTCCCCTCTAGAACCCTCAGTTTGTTTTTCAGAGTCCATCGTCTCTCATGGTACGTCTCCCCCTCCGATTCCCCCCCTCCAGTCTTTCCCTCCTGCTATCTTCTTCCTTTTTTTTTTTTCTTAACATATATTGCATTATTTGTTTCAGAGGTACAGATCTGAGATTCAACAGTCTTGCACAGTTCACAGTGCTTACCAGAGCACATACCCTCCCCAGTGTCTATCACCCAGTCACCCCATCCCTCCCACCCCAACGCCCACTCCAGCAAACCTCAGTTTGTTTCCTGAGAATAAGAATTCCTCATATCAGTGAGGTAATATGATACATGTCTTTCCCTGTTTGACTTACTTCGCTCAGCATAGTACCCTGCAGTTGCATCCATGTGGTTGCTAATGGCAAGATCTCATTCCTTTTGAGGCTGCATAATATTCCATTGTATATATATACCACTTCTTCTTTATCCATTCATCTGTCGATGGACAACTTGGCTATTTTCACTGTTTGGCTATTGTGGACATTGCTGCTATAAACATCGGGGTGCAGGTACCCTTTCGGATCCCTACATTTGTATCTTTGGGGTAAATACCCAGTAGTGCAATTGCTGGATCCTATGGTAGCTCTATTTTCAACTTTTTGAGGAACCTCCATACTGTTTTCCAGAGTGGCTGCACCAGCTTGCATTCCCACCAACAGTGTAGGAGGGTTCCCCTTTTTCTACATCCCTGCCAACATCTGTCATTTCCTGACTTGTTAATTTTGGCCATTCTGACTGATGTGAGGTGGTATCTCATTGAGGTTTTGATTTGGATTTCCCTGATGCCGAGCGATGTTGAGTACTTTTTCATGTGTCTATTGGCCATTTGGATGTCTTCTTTGGAAAAATGTCTGTTCATGTCTTCTGCCCATTTCTTGATTGGATTCTTTGTTCTTGGTTGTTGAGTTTGATAAGTTCTTTATAGATTTTGGATACTAGCCCTTTATCTGATATGTCATTGCAAATATCTTCGCCCATTCTGTTGGTTGTCTTATGGTTTTGTTGACCGTTTCTTTTGCTACGCAAAAGCTTTTTATCTTGATGAGGTCCCGATAGTTCATTTTTGCCCTTGCTTCCCTTTGGCGATGCCCCATCGCCTTTGGCGATGTTTCTAGAAAGAAGTTGCTTCGGCTGAGGTCGAACAGGTTGCTGTCTGTGTTCTCCTTTAGGATTTTGATGGACTCCTGTCTCACATTTAGGTCTTTCAACAATTTGGAGTCTATTTTTGTGTGTGGTGTAAGGAAATGGTCCAGTTTCATTCTTCTGTGTGTGGCTGTCCAATTTTCCCAACACCATTTGTTGAAGAGACTGTCTTTTTTCCATTGGACATTCTTTCCTGCTTTGTCAAAGATGAGTTGAACATAGAGTTGAGGGTCCATTTCTGGGCACTCTATTCTGTTCCATTGATCTATGTGTCTGTTTTTGTGCCAGTACCATACTGTCTTGATGATGAGCTTTGTAATAGAGCTGGAGGTCTGGAATTGTGATGCCACCAGCTTTGCTTTTCTTTTTCAACATTCCTCTGGCTATTTGGGGTCTTTTCTGGTTCCATACAAATTTTAGGATTATTTGTTCCATTTCTTTGAAAAAAGTGGATGGTATTTTGATGGGGATTGCATCGAATGTGTAGATTGCTCTGTAGCATTGACATCTTCACAATATTTGTTCTTCCAATCCATGAGCATGGAACATTCTTCCATTTCTTTGTGTCTTCCTCAGTTTCTTTCATGAGTATTTTATAGTTTTCTGAGTACAGATTCTTTGCCTCTTTGGTTAGATTTATTCCTAGGTATCTGATGGTTTGGGTGCAAGTGTAAATGGGATTGACTCCTTAATTTCTCTTTCTTCTGTCTTGTTCTTGGTGTATAGGAATGCCACTGATTTCTGTGCATTGATTTTATATCCTGCCACTTTACTGAATTCCTGTATAAGTTCTGGCAGTTTTGGGGTGGAGTCTTTTGGGTTTTCCACATAAAGTATCATAACATCTGCAAAGAGTGAGAGCTTGACTTCTTCTTTGCCAATTTGGATGCCTTTGATTTTTTTTGTTGTCTGATTGCTGTGGCTAGGACTTCTAATACTATGTTGAATAGCAGTGGTGATCGTGGACATCCCTGCCGCATCCCTGACCTTAGGGGGAAAGCTCTCAGTTTTTCCCCATTGAGAATGATATTCGCTGTAGGTTTTTCATAGATGGCTTTTATGATATTGAGGTATGTACCCTCTATGCCTATACTCTGAAGAGTTTTGATCAAGAAAGGATGCTGTACTTTGTCAAATGCTTTTCCTGCATCTATTGAGAGGATCATATGTTTCTTGTTCTTTCCTTTGTTAATTAATTGTATCATGTTGATTGATTTGAGGATGTTGAACCAACCTTGCAGCCCAGGGATAAATCCCACTTGGTCATGGTGAATAATCCTTTTAATGTACTGTTGGATCCTATTGGCTAGTATTTTGGTGAGAATTTTTGCATCCATGTTCAACAGGGATATTGGTCTGTAACTCTCCTTTTTGATGGGGTCTTTGTCTGGTTTTGGGATCAAGGTAATGCTGGCCTCATAAAATGAGTTTGGAAGTTTTCCTTCCATTTCTATATTTTGGAATAGTTTCAGAAGAATAGGTATTAATTCTTCTTTAAATGTTTGGTAGAATTCCCCTGGGAAGCCATCTGGCCCTGGGCTTTTGTTTGTTGGGAGATTTTTGATGACTGCTTCAATTTCCTTAGTGGTTATAGGTCTGTTCAGGTTTTCTATTTCTTCCTGGTTCAGTTTTGGTAGTTGATACATCTCTAGGAATGCATCCATGTCTTCCAGGTTATCGAATTTGCTGGCATAGAGTTGCTCATAATATGTTCTTAGAATTGTTTGTATTTCTTTGGTGTTGGTTGTGATCTCTCCTCTTTCATTCATGGTTTTGTTGATTTGGGTCCTTTCTCTTTTCTTTTTGATAAGTCTGGCCAGGGGTTTATCAATCTTGTTAATTCTTTCAAAGAACCAGCTCCTAGTTTCGTTGATCTGTTCTACTGTTCTTTTAGTTTCTATTTTATTGATTTCTGCTCTGATCTTTATGATTTCTCTTCTTCTGTTGGGTTTAGGCTTTATTTGCTGTTCTTTCTCCAGCTCCTTCAGGTGTAGGGTTAGGTTGTGTACTTGAGACCTTTCTTGTTTCATGAGAAAGGCTTGTATTGCTATATACTTTCCTCTTAGGACTGCCTTTGCTGCATCCCAAAGATTTTGAATAGTTCTGTTTTCATTTTCATTGGTTTCCATGTATTTTTTAAATTCTTCTTTAATTTCCTGGTTGACCCATTCATTCTTTAGTAGGATGCTCTTTAGCCTCCATGTATTTGAGTTCTTTCCGACTTTCCTCTTGTGATTGAGTTCTAGTTTCAAAGCATTGTGGTCTGAAAATAGGCAGGCAATGATCCCAATTTTTTGGTACCGGTTGAGACCTGATTTATGACCTAGGGTGTAATCTATTCTGGAGAATGTTCCATGGGCACTAGAGAAGAGTGTGTATTCCTTTGCTTTGGGATGGAATGTTCTGAATATGTCTGAAGTCCATTTGGTCCAGTGTGTCATTTAAAGTCTTTATTTCCTTGTTAATCTTTTGCTTAGATGATCTGTCCATTTCAGTGAGGGGGGTGTTAACGTCCCCCACTATTATTGTATTGCTGTCAATGTGTTTCTTTGCTTTTGTTATTAGTTTGCTATAATTGGCTGCCCCCATGTTAGGGGCATCGATATTTACAATTGTTAGAACTTTTGTTGGATAGACCCTTATATAGGATAGAGTGTCCTTCCTCATCTCTTAATACAGTCTTTGGTTTAAAATCTAATTTGTCTGATATAAGGATTGTCACACCAGCTTTCTTTTGGTGTCCATTAGCATGGTAAATGGTTTTCCACCCCCTGACTTTCAATCTGGGGGTGTCTTTGGGTCTAAAATGAGTCTCTTGCAGACACCATATCGATGGGTCTTGTTTTTTAATCCAATCTGATAGCCTGTGTCTTTTGATTGGGGCATTTAGTCCATTTACATTCAGGGTAACTATTGAAAGATATGAATTTAGTGGCATTGTATTGCCTGTAAGGTGACTGTTACTGTATATTGTCTGTGTTCCTTTCTGGTCTATGTTGCTTTTAGGCTCTCTCTTTGCTTAGAGGACCCCTTTCAAGATTTCTTGTCGGGCTGGTTTTGTGTTTGCAAATTCCTTTAGTTTTTGTTTGCCCTGGAAGCTTTTTATCTCTCCTTCTATTTTCTATGACAGCCTAGCTGGATATGGTATTCTTGGCTGCATATTTTTCTCATTTAGTGCTCTGAATATATCCTGCCAGTCCTTTCTGGCCTGCCAGGTCTCTGTGGATAGGTCTGTTGCCAATCTAATGTTTCTACCCTTGTAGGTTACAGATCTCTTCTCCCGAGCTGCTTTCAGGATTTTCTCTTTGTTTATGAGACTCATAAATTTTACTATTGGATGTTGGGGTGTTGACCTATTTTTATTGATTTTGAGAGGGGTTCTCTGTGCTTCCTGGATTTTGATGCCTGTTCCCTTCCCCACATTAGGGAAGTTCTCTACTATAATTTGCTCCATATACCTTCTGCCCCTCTCTCTCTTTCTTCTTCTTCTGGGATCCCAATTATTCTAATGTTGTTTCGTCTTATGGTATCGCTTATCTCTCGAATTCTGCCCTCGTGATCCAGTAGTTGTTTATCTCTCTTTTTCTCAGCTTCTTTGTTTTCCATTATTTGGTCTTCTATATCACTGATTCTCTCTTCTGCCTAGCAGTTAGCACCCCCATATTTGATTGCACCTCATTAATAGCCTTTTTGATTTCTACTTGGTTAGATTTTAGTTCTTTTACTTCTCCAGAATGGGTTTCTCTAATAACTTCCATGCTTTTTTCAAGCCCAGCTAGTATCTTTAGAGTGATTACTCTGAACTCTAGATCCGACATCGTACTAATGTCCGTATTGAGTAAGTCCCTGGCAGTTGGTACTACCTCTTGTTCTTTTTGTTGAGGTGATTTTTTCTGTCTTGTCATTTTGTCCAGAGGAGAATAGATTAATGAGGGAACAAAATGCTAGCAGGGTAACAATGTCCCCAGAAAATATACCCTAAACAAATCAGAAAAGACCTGAAGAAGGGGGAAAAGAAAGGGAAAGAGAGAAAAAAGAAAAAGATAAAGATAAAGATAAAAACAAACAAAAACAGAACAAAACAAAAAAAAACCAGAATATGATCAAATATGATCAGGTTGGTACATAGATCAGTGCCACACAGTAGATTTTGGGTGTATTTTTGTGTGTTAGATGAAAGTGCCTCCCAAAATTTTAAGAAAGACAAACTTATATATGTACAAAAATAACGGTTGATATGATGAATGGATGGAATATGACTGTAAAGATGAAAATTATAAAAAATTTTATAAAAGGAATTGATAAGAAGTTGTTTGAAAAAAGAAAGAAGAGGCTTTAAAAAAAAAAGAAAAAAAGGGAGAGAATGTGATCAGGCAGGGGAGTAGAAAAAAACCATACACTAGAGATTTAGGGTATATTTTGATCTGTTAGAAGAAACTATCTCAAAATTTTAAAGAGAGAACAACTTATATATATATGCCAAAAATATGGGTAACTACTAAGAATGGATAGAATTGACCTAAAAAATGAAAAATAAAAATGTTTTTTAAAAAAGAGATTGATAAGATGTTGGTTGAAAGAGGGAAAAAGAAAAATTCAAAAAAAAAACAGTTAAAAAAAATTTAACTTTGAAAGACTAAAGAATCATGGTAAAAAAGCCATGAATTCTATGTGCAGTATTCCCCTAGCGCTGCAGTTTTGCCGTTCACATTGATCGGTAAACTTGGTGTTGGCTGGCTGTTCTCGCTGATCTTCTGGGGGAGAGGCCTGTTGCTGTGGTTCCCAAAAGTCTTTGCCCGAGGTGGAATTGCCCCGCCCTTGCCAGTCCAGGCTAAGTAATCTGCTCGGGTTTGCTCTCAGGAGCTTTTGTTCCCTGCATGCTTTCTGTTTGGCTTTGGAGGCCAAGAGTGAAATGGCGGCCTCCCAATCTCTGCCCTGGAGGAGCCAAGAACTCGGGGCCCCACTCCTTAGTGCGCCCCCAGAGAAAAGCAATCACTCCCATCTCCCCGGTCTCCGGCCGCACTCCATGCTCACCCAGCCTGTGACCGCGCGTTTCTATCTCTGGCACCCGACTCGATATGGAGTCTCCAAACCCAGCAGATCCCTGTGGTATGCTCCCATGCCACTCCTCCCTGGGGAGGAAGGGGAGTCTCCCTGGATCTGCCACTTTTTGGGTCCCTGCTGGAGGAGCAGTGGCCCGACTGTGCCCCGGATCACAGTTTATGGCATCCCCGAGCAGAGAGCCTGACCCTCGGTTCCATCTCTGTAGCCAGCTTCCCCACTCTGTTACCTGGGAGCTCTGCCGCTCTCAGGCACCCCCAGTCTTTGTGTGACCCCGAGGGTCCTGAGATCCCACTGTCTCTGGGAGGGTTCCACCCCCTGCTCAGCCACTGGAGCAATGTCCCTCAGTGGAGCCAAATTCTAAAAGTTCCGATTTTGTGCTCCACAGCTCTATCACTTGCCAGAAGCGGCCAATGGAGGCCCCCTCCCCCGCCGTCTATCCTCCCGAATATCACCTCGGATTCACTTCTCCACACATCCTACCTTCCAGAAAGTGGTCGCTTTTCTGTTCAGAGAGTTGTTGCTATTCTTTTCTTCAATCTCCTGTTGAGTTTGTAGGTGTTCAGAATGGTTTGATCCCTATCCAGTTGAATTCCTGAGACCAGATGAAATCCAGGTCTCCTACTCCTCTGCCATCTTGCTCCACCTATTTTGTATTTTTAATAACAACATTTTTCTTTATTTAAAGCATACTTCAATATACACAGTTCTAAAAGATATATATAAAACATTCTATCCAAGAAATACAGAATACACATTTTCTTCAAATATACACAGAAGAATCCCCTGGTTAAATCACATAAAAAGAGACATAATAAATATTACAAATTTAAGAAGACTGAAATCATACCAAGTATATTTTCCAACCACAATAGTACAAAACTAAAGATCAAAAATAAAAGAAAGCTGGAAAATCTACAATGTAAATATTAAGCAATGGGAGAAATAAGAACTCAAACAGTAAATCAAATATGTCTCAAAACAAAAGTAAAAGAAAACACAATATTCCAAAAATTATGGGATGCAACAAAAGCAGATTATAGAATGAAATTTATGCTGTAAATGCTTGTTTTAAGAAAAAGAAGTTTAAACAATATTACACCACAAGGAACTAGAAAAAGAAGAACCTTAGCTGAAATTTAGTAGATGAAGGAAATAACAAAGAAAAATCATAAATAAATAAAATAGAGACCAGAATAACAATAACATAACATTGAAAATTAAGATCAATTTTTCCCAAAAAATGAACAAAGTTGACAATGCTTTAACTGTATTAACTAAGAAAGAGAGAGAGAGAGGAGATTCAGACACCAAAATGAGAAATGGAAGAGAAAACAATTCAACAGATAACCACAAGAATACATAGTGTGATAACAGATTACTATAACAATTACATACTAACAAGTCAGATAACTTAGAAAAAAAACCAGATAATAACTAAAAATGCACAAGTTATCACAATTGAATCATGAATCTTGAATCCAAGAAGTAGGAAATCTTAGACCAATATCAAGACTGAAATTTGAGGGGCACCTGGGTGGCTCAGTCGTTAAGCGTCTGCCTTTGGCTCAGGTCATGATCCCAGGGTCCTGAGATCGAGCCCTGCATCGGGCTCCCTGCTCGGGGGGGGCCTGCTTCTCCCTCTCCCACTCTCCCTGCTTGTGTTCCTTCTCGTGCTGTGTCTCTCTCTGTCAAATAAATAAATAAAATCTTAAAAAAAAAAAAAGACTGAAATTTGAGTTAGGAATCAAAAATCTCCCAGCACAGAAAAGCCCAAGACCACATGGTTTCATTAGTGAATTGTACCAAACATTTAAAAAAAAATACTTAATGGCGGTCTTTATCAAAATCTTACAAATAATGAAATAGAGAAAACATATTAAAAATCATTCCATTAAACCAATACTACCCTGATACCAAAGCAGGATAAAAGCAATAGGAGACCAAAAGTTCTAGTTTGTCCAATATAAAGTATTGCCACTCTGATTTTCTTTTGACATCCATTTGGGTGATAAATGTTTCTCCACCCCCCTCACTATCAATCTGCTGGTGTCTTTAGGTCTAAGATCAGTCTCTTCAGGGCACCTGGGTGGCTCAGTTATTAAGCATCTGCCTTCGGCTCAGGTCATGATCCCAGGGTCCTGGCATTGATTCCTGCATCTGGCTCCCCGCTGAGCGGGGAGCCTGCTTCTCCCTCTCCCTCTGCTGCTTTCCCCCTACTTGTGCTCGCTCTCTCTCTCTGTCAAATAAATAAATAAAATCTTAAAAAAATAAATAAATAAAATCAGTCTCTTCTAGACAGCACATAGATGGGTCTTGTTTTTGTTTGTTTTGTTTTGTTTTATCCATTCTGACACCCTATGTCTTTTTTTTTTTAAGACTTTTTATTTATTCATTTGAGACAGAGACAGAGAGAGAGCATGAACAGGGGAGAGAGGCAGAGGGAGAGGGAGAAACAGACTCCCCGCTGAGCAGGGAGTCTGACTCAGGTCTCGATCCTAGGACCCCGGGATCATGACCTGAGCCAAAGGTAGATGCTTAACCATCTGAGCCACCCAGGCGCCCCTACCCTATGTCTTTTGATTGGAGTGTTTAGTCAATTTACATTCAAAGTAATTATTGATAAACATGTGTTTATTAGCATTTTATTACTTGTTTTGTCATTGTTTCTGTAGATTTTCTCGGATGCTTTCATGTCTTTGTCACTCCTTTGCACTCAGTCTCTCCCTTGCACTCAAAAAGTCCCCTTTAGGGGCGCCTGGGTGGCTCAGTCGTTAAGCGTCAGCCTTCAGCTCAGGTCATGATCCCAGAGTCCTGGGATCGAGCCCCGCATCGGGCTCCCTGTTCGGCGGGAAGCCTGCTTCTCCCTCTCCCACTCCCCCTGCTTGTGTTCCCGCTCTCGCTGTATCTCTCTCTGTCAAATAAATAAATAAAATCTTTAAAAAAAAAAGTCCCCTTTAATATTTCTTTTAGAGCTGGTTTAGTGGTCATGAGCTCCTTTAGTTTTCATTTGTCTGGGAAACTCTATCTCCTTCTATTCTGAATGACAGCCTTGCTAGATAGAGTATTCTTGGCTGCAGATTTTTCCCATTCAGCACTTTGAATATATCATGCCACTTTCTCTGGCTTGCAGAGTTTCTGTTGCAAAATCCCCTGCTAGCCTTATGAGTTATCCCTTGGCATTTACTGACTTCTTTTGTCTCGTTGCTTTTAAGACTTTTTCTTTATCACTGTATTTGCCAATTTAATTACAATATGCCCTGGTGTTGGCTCGCTTTTGTTGATTTTGATGGGAGTTCTCTGTACCTCCTGGATCTGGAAATGTGTTTCCTTCCCCAGATTTAGGGATGTTTTCTTCTATTATTTCTTGAAATAAATTTTCTGCCCCCTTTTCTCTCTCTTCTTCTCCTGGGACTCCTATAATATGAATGTTATTATGTTTGATGGAGTCACTGAATTCCCTAAGTCTATTCTCGTGTTGCATAATTCTTTCTTTCTTTTGTTCAGTTTCATTATTTTCCATTATTTTGTCTTCTATGTCACTAGTCCATTCCTCTGCTTCTTTTAGCCTGCTTTTCATTGTATCAAGCTTGTTTCCAATCTTGTTTATTGCATTCTTTATCTCTGACTGATATTTTTTAACTCTTTTATCTCTGTGGTAAGAGTCTCCCTGATGTCTTCTATTCTTTTTCAAGCCCAGCAAATATCCTTATGATCATTGCTTTAAATTCTCCATCAGGCATGTTAGTTGTATCTGTTTCACGTAGATCTCTGGCCGTGGCCATATCTTGTTCTTTCATTTGGGATAAATTCTTCTGTCTTGGCATTTTGTCTAAGTCTCTGCCTTCTTCTGTGTGTTAGAAAAACCAGTTATGTCTCCTGTTCCTGAAAGTAATGGCCTCATGAGGAAGAGGTCATGTAGTGCCCAGATCCTGGTACTTCAGGGACTGTTTCTGGTGTGTTCTTCCTTTGTATTTTGGCTGCTTTATCCTTCAATCCAGTCATCTGTAGAGGCTCTCCTTGCCTGCTATGGGCAGTGTTCAGTCCCTGGCCTGAATGTGGCAGGTTCTAACTGCTTATGAGATGAGACCTGACACCACCTCCACCAGACCTGAGGCCCTGAAGAACTCTCTGGTTAGGAGACATAGTGTGGGTTTGGGTTTGTGCTGGTCTTTTGGGCAAGGAGCCTACCATATTGGGACTGAGACAAGCTTGACTGAGAAGGGCAGTCCTTCCAGAGTGCAGGGGGGTGGGTCTTGCAAGCAAGTTAGTTGGCTTGTGTCTGTGCTGCACTCCCTCCTTCCAGGGGCTCTGTCTTTATATTGAAGGGCAGGGAAGGGAAATGGCACTGGCTAGGAACCGTGTCCCTGGAGAGATATTTCTGTGAACATTGCCTCTCAGAGATGCTCTCTGAGACCAGTGAATACTCTCTGCACTGTGTGCCCCAGGTGCTCTTCCCATGGCTCTTTCCATGACATCCGCCCCTCGTTGTTTGCCTGCCTTTTCTCCAGGAGCTGTGCAGTGCCCTCTGGGCTCTATCCCAGCCAAGCCTGCTGACCTTTAATACTCCAGGCTTTTAACCCTGTTGGTTGCAAGAGCTCACAAGATTCAAACTCTCTCATTTCCTAAGCCAATGGCTTTGGGGAATCATTCTCCTTGTGCATTCCCCTGTGTGTTCCTCTCTCTCACTCTTCTCTGCTCCATAGCACCTGTGATTCATTTCTCCCCTAAACCATGTCTCTACACTTCCTACCTTCTTTGTGTAACCTCTTCTTTCCCTTTAGTTGTGGAATTTGTTCTGTAGGTCTTCAGGCTGATTTCTGGGGTATTTAGGATGATTTGATAGTTACCTAGTTGTGTTCATCGGATGAAAGGAATCTAGGGTCTTCCTACTCTACCGCCATCTTTGATCTCTGTTTTAGTACTTTTGGACACAGACTTAGCATAATCAAAAATATTGTTTGAAAGATGCATATGTACATTTCTCCATGTTACTGGGACTATTTGTGAACTAGTGAATCATTATTGTACTGACAAATTGGAGATGGTCATATCTGATCCATTTCTTTCTACCCCCCCCACCCAAATTTAATGCTTATGTATTTATCTTAACTGTTTTGAACATCACAATGAAAGTTTTTATCCGTTTGCTCAATATTTCTTTTTTTATTATTGGAAGAGGAAATTTTGGTTGCCTTTAGGGTATATAGTAGTCCCTCTTTATCTGTGGTTTTGCTTTCCATGTTTTCCATTACTCATGGTTTCAGTTACTGGCAGTCAATTCTCATCCAGAAGTAGATGAGCCTTCTTCTGAAGTATTGTCAGAAGGTCAATAGTCACCTAACACTATGTCACAGTGCCTGCATCATTCATTTCAATTTATCTCATCATTTAGGCATTTTATCATCTCACATCACAAGAAGAAGGTGGAATACAGTACAATAAGAGAGAGAGAAACCATATTCACATAACTTTTATTACACACTTTTGTTATAATTTGTTCCATTTTATTATTAGTTATTAATCTTTCACTGTGACTAATGTATGTGTGTAGAAGAAAAAACATAATATATATAGGATTTGGTACCATCCATGGTTTCAAGACATCCACTGAGGGTCTTGAAATATAACCCCCATGAATAAGGGGATAACTGTAGGATATAATAAAATTGATAATTCATTTCATGGTGCAACTTCTATTTAGTGATAGTAGACCCTCCTCCCTCCCACCCACCCCCACCCCTGCCCTGGATTAGTTTTCTGGAATCAGACTCTATATTCCTATCAATGGCCACAGTGAATTGAATTAATAGAAGGAATTACCCCTTTTTATTTATTCTACCAAGCTGAGTCTCTAGGGGAATGCTTCATTGTTGCAGACAATACATCCCTGGTTTGCTGGCTGGCCTTAATGGGATGTTAAAATCGATTAGAGCAATTTCTCTGTCACCTGAGAAGCACTGTAGGTTTTGTGGTGTGTTGCAATTATATACCCTTCTCATGTCTTTTAAAAATTTTTACATCATTAAACCAAGTGTCTTCCTTGCTTATGAGACCACAACTTCCTTTTTCTAAGGAAACAGTTCTTGTAAATGTGTAATATACCTGGAATCCAGGCAGACCCACCATAGTGGTTGTAACAAAGCCCTGACGGATAATATTACACATGATAGAAGTAAATTGAAAGTGTGAGGAGCTAAGACCTTGTGTGTTTGCAATTAATAGTGCTGTTCTATAGAAGAAACAGTGCCCCCTTGTGAAAGCATCTTTATTATTGTGAATACTGTTCCAATGCTTAAGCACATATTGGGAGATAAACAAAACAACTTTATTTTTGTCTACTCTTGTCTATTTTAATCGCTGCCAGGATAGTTATTTCCATGCCCCTTGAGAAACTCAGACAGGTCTTTGACTTTTCTGGTAACTTTATGATGTAAAAAATGTTCACAATCACTTCAGAACTTTAAAACAACAGTCTCAATTCATGATCCATGTCCTGGATTAATGTGAAGACCTTTCTTCCTTGCCAGTTTGAGCCATTTTCAGGACAGTGGGTTCAGGAAAGATGGGGTGATCAACTTCTTTCCTTTTCTCTCTTCAAACCTTGTGAGACTGATTCCTCCTACTTCTGCTTGCCAAACACAGTTTCAAAATGCTTAGTTTAGGGGCATGATGAGAGAGAAGAGGTAGGGGGATTAGTAAAGTTCTTGGTTAAATGATACTGGCCTGAACTGACAGGTATTTAAAGCTGATTTTTTCTTGTCAGTACATCTGTGGTTTCTTCAGAGACTGCACCAATCTCTCCAGATATTGTAAAGCAGTATCTCTTATGCAAGTAGCAAACCTTTCTGACATTCATTGTTTAAACCTTCCTCAGCACTTAGGCATCAGGTGTTACCTTTAGTTTTTCTTCCTTGAGATTTTTTTCATGCCCTTCTGGCCCCCTTTCCGTTAGGATCTTTATTTCACCCTTTATATTTCTCAAGTGGGTATGTTAAAATGTCCCCCAAACTGTATTCAATCCCCTGGCCAGTCTTTAGCCTCCTAATGATTACCTTAGAGTCACTCTCTGTTGTTGTGGTATTAGTGGGTTATACTCCAAATTCCTGTAAAGTCAGTGGGAGAAGCTCATAACACAGTTTTCCCCAAGGAAATCCTTTTCAAATATCATTCAGTTTCTTATTTTCTCAATGTGGGTGCGCGATTTAAAAGTTACCTGAATGTTAAGTTATCTAAAATTGTCTAAAATTTGTATCTATTTGAAATGTGTGCAGCCAAACATCCATTGTAATTCCTTCTTAGATGCACAAAGTAATTTTGAAAGAAGTATGAATTCTCCCATGAGCATTGTTGACTCTCAAGAAAATCTAGTAAGTCAGTTCAAATCTGACTGGTTTGTGTTATGATTATGTTCAAATATACATATTTTGGTATTTATCATTCTCAGGTGAAATTGTTTAATAATTATAAAATGTCAGAATTTCTATAAGGAGTTGGAGAAAAGTGGAAATGAGTGAGTGACTAAGAGATGAAACACTTGGAAGTAGTGAATTGGGACATCTGGTTATAGTGCTGAATATAATATGGCATTTACCATTTTTTTAAAAGTATGACATTATGACAGTTAATTGTGTAATTACTACAAAGGGATTGTGAATTTGTAGTCATACAAGTTTTATTTTCTCAAGGATGGTATTTTCTCAAGGCTCCAGGCCGTCACATGGAGCAGTAAAATGTAATAAATGACAAACAGAACTCCTTTTCTGGGGAAAACCTGCCTTCAGAAGCAGCTAGACTATACACAATTCTATTTATAAAGTTGTGTGCATACTTACTCTGGAATTAATTTTAAAAACATTATGGAAATACAAATATTAATCCTTTATTTTTTAAAGATCACTTTTTTTTTTAGTAATTTCTATAACCAACGTGGGGTTTGAACTCACTATCCTGATCCCACAAGTCACATGCTCCACTGACTTAGCCAGCAGAGTGCCCCTAAAAGCTATCATCTATCTATCTATCTATCTATCTATCTATCTATCTATCTATCTATCATCTATCTATCATCTATCATCTATCTATCTATCTATCTATCTATCTATCTATCTATCTATCTATCTATCTATCTATCTATCTATCATTTTTTAAAGTAGACTCCACACTCAATGTGGGGCTTGAACAATGCTTTAAATAATCATAACAAATGCTTATCAAAATTTAATTACATATTATTAAAATATCTGTTAACTTTCATCAAACACATTTCATGACAGTGATATTTCATGACAGCAAATGTTGCTTTCATAAAACATTTGAAAATACATTTTGAAATGATTGAACATACATCAAGTGTTAATATAAAAACATGGGAAACACACATGACAAAAATAAATAATATGCTTTTCAGTTAAAATCGAAATGATTAAAGTATACAAATTAAGTTCTCACTTTGTAAAAAAAAATGTGCATTTGAAACAATTTCCAGATATTATTTTAAAATAATATTTTGAAGCAAAATATTATTTCTTCAAAATATTATTTTGAAGAAAACTAAAGCAATATTTTGCTGAATGAGCATGGGCATATCCACCATGGATGTCTTACTTTTTTTTCTTTTTTTAAGATTTTATTTATTTGAGAGAGAGAGAGAGTGAGCACAAGCAGGGGGAGGGTCAGAGGGACAAGCAGACTCCTGCTGAGCAGGGAGCCTGATGCGGGGCTTGATCCCAGGACCCCAAGATCCTGACCTGAACAGAAGGCAGACACTTAGCCAACTGAGCTACCCAGGCACCCAAATGTCTTACATTTCTTAACTGGACATTCTTTTTTTTCTCATACCTGTTTTTGTTTTGTTTTGTTTTTAGGATATAAGTACTTAAGGATTTTTACATAGGCCCTAACTTGCAATGCAATATAGTATGTGAGTGATAGTAGCTAATAAAAAAGCAAACTTAAAACTCTATAAGATGAAAAATATAGATTTTATATAATTCTGTAGCAACTCTCATACTTTATCAGCAAAGAAATATGTACAGCTTGAGGTCTAACAATAAAATATGTGAGGGAACACTGGACAGAACAAAAAGTATGAAGGTAAATACATAAATGTTAGATTTATTTAGAGAAAAGACTTAGGGCTTTCATTTCTTTTTTTTTTTTCTTTTAACGATTTTATTTATTTATTTGACAGAGAAAGACACAGTGAGAGAGGGAACACAAGCAGGGGGAGTGGGAGAGGGAGAAGCAGGCTACATGCTGAGCAGGGAGCCTGATGCGGGGCTTGATCCTAGGGCCCTGGGATCATGACCTGAGCCGAAGGCAGACGCTTAACAACTGAGCCACCCAGGCACCCCAGGCTTTCATTTCTTCAAGTGCATGGTAGAAATTATAAGAACTGGTTTTGTTTTCGCTGAGGAAAAATAAGAGTCTTTGGTTTAAAAGGTATAATACCCCATTTCACAGGCACATGTGTCTGTGGCATAGCTGGAGAGGCCCAAGCACATTTCCCAATGGAGCCTTAATGTCTCCTTTACTGAATAAGTTTGTAGGATGACTGGAATATAGCTAAGACATGGCTTTGGCTCTATATGGAAATCATGAGGTGGGATTTTAGGGAATACTCTTTTTAACAGGACCAGTGGATAATTATTGACTTCTATAGTGAGATTTAAAATTCTTAAAGTGATGAAGAAGTTTTGAAATATTGTGGTTTCTGATCTCTGAAGGACACCTTGGAACTATGTATATTATCTGTTATACATTTAAAACGAGTCGTAACAGTGATACATTTATATACATTTAATGATTTTTGGAAATCTGACTAGGGTTTATTTGTTGTCGATTAATCTTTATAAAATATTTAATCTACAAAAAAGTTTGTAGGGCTTTCTTGTATAAATATATATGTAAAATATATCATTTTCATTTTATTTTAACTTTTAATATTTTCAGAAAGAGTATACACTTTCAGTACAATATTATTTTCTGAGGGAAAACACAATTCAATTCAAAGGCAGCTTTATATAAAGTCAATATCAGGATTTTTTGAGGCATAAACATGCTAAAGGAACAACTCATTACAACCATATAATTCAATGGGCTTTCTGCTCTATAATAGTGAATTATTGAGAACTAGAAAACAATTAATAGAAAAAATAATTTCTAAAATGGAATTCAGCTTTTGGCTCCAGTTTATTGCATTTTATTCATTCTAGTGGCTAAAATAAGACTAGTCAATATAAATCTTAACTGCTGCCTAATCTATGTAGAATGTAATAAATTAGTTTAACGATTCTAGCTACAGTTTAAAATTAAATACCCAGTGTGTAAAACTTATGTAGGGTGGTTTTAGTGTATGCAATATAAGTGCCTTTGGCCTTATTTCTCTTCCAGTTATTTTCTGAAGCAGATAGCAATATTTTTGTCATATTAACAAAAATTAGTAGCATTCGGTTTTGAGAGGCAGAGTGATTATCTATTGCTTTTATTCAATAAAAATTTATTCATTGTCATTTGCACATGCCAATAAATTAGAATGTTATATATGAGAGCAGCATATCAGAAACAAGTAAGAGATATGACACCACAATTGCCTTAAACAATAGGGGTTTATCATCAGACACACCAACAACTAAGAAGGTACAAATGTCGAGGTTTGGTTAATTCTGTGACACACATGTTAGAGAAGATCCAAAAATATTCCTTCTTGTAGATCTGCCTTCCTCAGTCCATGGGCTTCTTTCATCTTCTAGTTCATTTCCCTCAAGGCCATGAGATGAATTATCTGTAAGTGTCTGATTTTTTTCACAATTTTTTTTTTATTCTTATGTTAATCCCCATACATTTGGTCATTAGTTTTAGATGTAGTGTTCCATGATTCATTGTTTGTGCATAACACCCAGTGCTCCATACAGAATGTGCCCTCCTCAATACCCATCACCAGGCTAACCCATCCTCCCACCCCCCTCCCGTCTAGAACCCTCAGTTTGTTTTTCAGAGTCCATCGTCTCTCATAGTTCGTCTACCCCTCCGATTTCCCCCCTTCATTCTTCCCCTCCTGCTACCTTCTTCTTTTTCTTCTTTTTTTTTTTTTTAACATATATTGCATTATTTGTTTCAGAGGTACAGATCTGAGATTCAACAGTCTTGCACAATTCACAGCGCTTACCAGAGCACATACCCTCCCCAGTGTCTATCACCCAGTCACCCCATCCCTCCCACCCCACCCCCAACTCCAGCAACCCTCAGTTTGTTTCCAGTGATTAAGAATTCCTCATATCAGTGAGGTCATATGATACATGACTTTCTCTGTTTGACTTATTTCACTCAACAAAATACCCTTGAGTTCCATCCACGTCGTTGCAAATGGCAAGATCTCATTCCTTATGATGGCTGCATAATATTCCATTGTATATATATACCACCTCTTTATCCATTCATCTGTCGATGGACATCTTGGCTTTTTCCACAGTTTGGCTATTGTGGACATTGCTGCTATAAACATTGGGGTGCACGTACCCTTTCGGATCCCTACTTTTGTATCTTTGGGGTAAATACCCGGTAGTGCAATTGCTGGATCATATGGTAGCTCTATTTTCAACTTTTTGAGGAACCTCCATACTGTTTTCCAGAGTGGCTGCACCAGCTTGCATTCCCACCAACAGTGTAGGAGGGTTCTCCTTTCTCCGCATCCCCACCAACATCTGTCGTTTCCTGACTTGTTAATTTTAGCCATTCTGACTGCTGTGAGGTGGTATCTCATTGAGGTTTTGATTTGGATTTCCCTGATGCTGAGTGATGTTGAGCACTTTTTCATGTGTATGTTGGCCATTTGGATGTCTTCTTTGGAAAAATGTCTGTTCATGTCTTCTGCCCATTTCTTGATTGGATTCTTTGTTCTTTGCGTGTTGAGTTTGATGAGTTCTTTATAGATTTTGGATACTAGCCCTTTATCTGAAATGTAATTTGCAAATATCTTCTCCCATTCTGTCGGTTGTCTTTTGGTTTTGTGGACTGTTTCTTTTGTTGTGCAAAAGCTTTTTATTTTGATGTAGTCCCAAGAGTTCATTTTTGCCCTTGCTTCCCTTGCCTTTGGTGATGTTTCTAGGAAGAAGTCTCTGCGGCTGAGGTCGAAGAGGTTGCTGCCTGTGTTCTCCTTTAGGATTTTGATGGAATCCTGTCTCACATTGAGGTCTTTCAAACATTTGGAGTCTATTTTTGTGTGTGGTGTAAGGAAATGGTCCAGTTTCATTCTTCTGCATGTGGCTGTCCAATTTTCACAACACCATTTGTTGAAGAGACTGTCTTTTTTCCATTGGACATTCTTTCCTGCTTTGTGAAAGATGAGTTGACCATAGAGTTGAGGGTCCATTTCTGGGCTCTCTATTCTGTTCCATTGATCTATGTGTCTGTTTTTGTACCAGTACCATACTGTCTTGATGATGACAGCTTTGTAATAGAGCTGGAAGTCCAGAATTGTGATGCCGCCAGCTTTGCTTTTCTTTATCAGCATTCCTCTGGCTATGCGGGGTCTTTTCTGGTTCCATACACATTTTAGGATTATTTGTTCCATTTCTTTGAAAAAAGTGGATGGTATTTTGATGGGGATTGCATTGAATGTGTAGATTGCTCTAGGTAGCATTGACATCTTCACAATATTTGTTCTTCCAATCCATGAGCATGGAACATTTTTCCATTTCTTTGTGTCTTCCTCAATTTCTTTCATGAGTATTTTATAGTTTTCTGAGTACAGATCCTTTGCCTCTTTGGTTAGATTTATTCCTAGGTATCTTATGGTTTTGGGTGCAACTGTAAATGGGATCGATTCCTTAATTTCTCTTTCTTCTGTCTTGTTGTTGGTGTATAGGAATGCCACTGACTTCTGTGCATTGATTTTATATCCTGCCAGTTGACTGAATTCCTGTATGAGTTCTAGCAGTTTTGGGGTGGAGTCTTTTGGGTTTTCCACATAAAGTATCATATCATCTGCAAAGAGTGAGAGTTGACTTCTTTGCCGATTTGGATGCCTTTGATTTCTTTTTGTTGTCTGATTGCTGTGGCTAGGACTTCCAATACTATGTTGAATAGCAGTGGTAATAGTGGGCATCCCGGCCGCGTTCCTGACCTTAGGGGGAAAGCTCTCAGTTTTTCCCCCTTGAGAATGATATTCGCTGTAGGGTTTTCATAGATGGCTTTCATGATATTGAGGTATGTACCCTCTATGCCTATACTCTGAAGTGTTTTCATCAAGAAAGGATGCTGTACTTTGTCAAAAGTTTTTTCTGCATCAATTGATGGATCATATGATTCTTGTTCTTTCTTTTGTTAATGTATTGTATCACGTTGATTGATTTGCGGGTGTTGAACCAACCTTGTAGCCCAGGGATAAATCCCACTTGGTCATGGTGAATAATCCTTTTAATGGACTGTTGGATCCTATTGGCTAGTATTTTGGAGAGAATTTTTACATCCATGTTCATCAGGGATATTGGTCTGTAACTCTCCTTTTTGATGGGGTCTTTGTCTGGTTTGGGGATCAAGGTAATGCTGGCCTCATAAAATGAGTTTGGAAGTTTTCCTTCCATTTCTATATTTTGGAACAGTTTCAGAAGAATAGGTATTAATTCTTCTTTAAATGTTTGGTAGAATTCCCCTGGGAAGCCATCTGGCCCTGGGCTTTTGTTTGTTGGGAGATTTTTGATGACTGCTTCAATTTCCTTAGTGCTTATAGGTCTGTTCAGGTTTTCTATTTCTTCCTGGTTCAGTTTTGGTAGTTGATACATCTCTAGGAATGCATCCATGTCTTCCAGGTTATCGAATTTGCTGGCATAGAGTTGCTCATAATATGTTCTTAGAATTGTTTGTATTTCTTGGGTGTTGGTTGTGATCTCTCCTCTTTCATTCATGATTTTGTTGATTTGGGTCCTTTCTCTTTTCTTTTTGATAAGTCTGGCCACGTGTTTATCAATCTTGTTAATTCTTTCAAAGAACCAGCTCCTAGTTTCGTTGATCTGTTCTACTGTTTTTTTGGGTTTTATTTCATTGATTTCTGCTCTGATCTTTATTATTTCTCTTCTCCTGCTGGGTTTAGGCTTTATTTGCTGTTCTTTCTCCAGCTCCTTTAGGTGGAGGGTTAGGTTGTGTACTTGAGACCTTTCTTGTTTCTTGAGAAAGGCTTGTATTACATTATACATTCCTCTTAGGACTGCCTTTGCTGCATCCCAAAGATTTTGAATAGTTGTGTTTTCATTTTCATTGGTTTCCATGTATTTTTTAAATTCTACTTTAATTTCCTAGTTGACCGATTCATTCTTCAGTAGGATGCTCTTTAGCCTCCATGTATTTGAGTTCTTTCCGACTTTCCTCTTGTGATTGAGTTCTACTTTCAAAGCATTGTGGTCTGAAAATAGGCAGGGAATGATCCCAATCTTTTGGTACCGGTTGAGACCTGATTTATGACGTAGGATGTGATCTATTCTGGAGAATGTTCCATGGGCACTAGAGGAGAATGCTTATTCTGTTGCTTTGGGATGGAATGTTCTGCATATGTCTGTGAAGTCCAATTGGTCCAGGGTGTCATTTAAAGTCTTTATTTCCTTGTTAATCTTTTGCTTAGACGATCTGTCCATTTCAGTGAGGGGGTTGTTAAAGTCCCCCACTATTATTGTATTATTGTCAATGTGTTTCTTTGCTTTTGTTATTAATTGCCTTATATAATTTGCTGCTCCCATGTTAGGGGCATAGATATTTACAATTGTTAGATCTTCTTGTTGGATAGATCCTTTAAGTATGATATAGTGTCCTTCCTCATCTCTTATTACAGTCTTTGGTTTAAAATCTAATTTGTCTGATATAAGGATTGCCACCCCAGCTTTCTTTTGGTGTCCATTAGCATGGTAAATGGTTTTCCACCCCCTGACTTTCAATCTGGGGGTGTCTTTGGTTCTAAAATGAGTCTCTTGCAGACAGCATATTGATGGGTCTTGTTTTTTAATCCAGTCTGATAGCCTGTGTCTTTTGATTGGGGCATTGAGCCCATTTATATTCAGAGTAACTATTGAAAGATAGGAATTTAGTGCCATTGTATTGCCTGTAAGGTGACTGTTACCGTATATTGTCTGTGTTCCTTTCTGGTCTATGTTGCTTTTAGGCTCTCTCTTTGCTTAGAGGCCCCTTTCAAGATTTCTTGTCGGGCTGGTTTTGTGTTTGCAAATTCCTTTAGTTTTTGTTTGTCCTGGAAGCTTTTTATCTCTCCTCTATTTTCTATGACAGTCTAGCTGGATATAGTATTCTTGGCTGCATATTTTTCTCATTTAGTGCTCTGAATATATCCTGCCAGTCCTTTCTGGCCTGCCAGGTCTCTGTGGATAGGTCTGTTGCCAATCTAATGTTTCTACCCTTGTAGGTTACAGATCTCTTCTCCCGAGCTGCTTTCAGGATTTTCTCTTTGTCTATGAGACTCTTAAGTTTTACTATTACATGTCGGGGTGTTGACCTATTTTTATTGATTTTGAGAGGGGTTCTCTGTGCTTCCTGGATTTTGATGCCTGTTTCCTTCCCCAAATTAGGGAAGTTCTCCGCTATAATTTGTTCCATTATACCTTCTGCCCCTCTCTCTCTTTCTTCTTCTTCTGGGATCCCAATTATTCTAATGTTGTTTCGTCTTATGGTATCGCTTATCTCTCGAATTCTGCCCTCGTGATCCAGTAGTTGTTTATCTCTCTTTTTCTCAGCTTCTTTATTTTCCATCATTTGGTCTTCTATATCACTGATTCTCTCTTCTGCCTCATTTATCCTAGCAGTTAGCACCCCCATATTTGATTGCACCTCATTAATACCCTTTTTGATTTCTACTTGGTTAGATTTTAGTTCTTTTACTTCTCCAGAAAGGGTTTCTCTAATAACTTCCATATTTTTTTCAAGCCCAGCTAGTATCTTTAAAGTGATGATTTTGAACTCTAGATCTGACATCGTACTAATGTCCTTATTGAGTAGGTCCCTGGCAGTCGGTACTACCTCTTGTTCTTTTTGTTGAGGTGATATTTTCCATCTTGTCATTTTGTCCAGAGGAGAATAGATTAATGAGAGAACAAAATGCTAGCAGAGTAACAACGTCCCCAGAAAATATACTCTAAACAAATCAGAAAAGACCTGAAGCAGTGGGAAAAGAAAGGGAAAGAGAGAAAAAAGAAAAAGAAAAAAAAGAAAAAGAAAAAGATAAAGATAAAAACAAACAAAAACAAACAAAACAAAACAACAACAACAACAAAAAAACAGAATGTGATCAAATATGATCAGGCTGGTATATAGATCAGTGCCACACACTAGATTTGGGATGTATTTTGGTCTGTTAGAAGAAAGTGCCTCCCAAAATTTTAAAGAAAGAAAAACTTATATATGTCAAAAGTAAGGGTTGATATGAACGGATGGAATATGACTGTAAAGATGGAAATTATAAAAAATTTTATAAAAGGAATTGATAAGAAGTTGTTTAAAAAAGAAAGAAGAGGATTTAAAAAAAGAAAAAAGAAAAAAAAGGGAGAGAATGTGATCAGCCAGGGGAGTAAAAAATACCATATACTAGAGATTTAGGGTATATTTTGATCTGTTTGAAGAAACTATCTCAAAATTTTAAAGAGAGAACAACTTATATATATGCCAAAAATATGGGTAACTACTTTGAAGGGATAAAATATCACTCTAAAAATGAAAAATAAAAATGTTTTTTTAAAAATGGATTGATGTTGGTTGAAAAAGGGAAAAAGAAAAATTCAAAATAAGAAAAAGAGACAGTTAAAAAAATTAACTTTGAAAGACTAAAGAATCATGGTAAAAAAGCCATGAATTCTATGTGCAGTATTCCCCTAGTGCTGGAGTTCTGCCGTTCTCATTGATCGGTAAACTTGGTCTTGGCTCTCTGTTCTCGCTGATCTTCTGGGGGAGGGGCCTGTTGCTGTGGTTTCCAAATGTCTTTGCCGGAGGGGGAATTGCCCCGCCCTTGCCCGGTCCAGGCTAAGTAATCTGCTCGGGTTGCTCTCCAGAGCTTTTGCTCCCTGCGAGCTTTCCGTACAGCTCTGGAGGCGGAGAGTGAAAATGGCGGCCTCCCAATCTCTGCCCCAGAGGAGCCAAGAACTCGGGGGCCCGCTCCTCAGTAAGCCCCCAGAGAAAAGCAGTCAGTCACTCCCTTCTCCCCAGTCTCCGGCCGCACTCCATGCTCACCCGGCCTGTGACCTCTCGTTTCTATCTCTGGCACCCGACCCCAGGTGGAGTCTCCAAACCCAGCAGATCCCTGCGGTGCACTCCTGTGCTGCTCCTCCTGGGGGAGGAAGGTGAGTCTCCCCGGATCTGCTGCTTGTTGGGTCCCTGCTGGAGGAGCAGTGGCCCGACTGTGCCATGGATCATGGTTTATGGCAACCCCGAACTGAGAGCCCGCGCCTGGCCTCTGCCTCTGCAGCCGGCTTCCCTGCTCTGTTATCTGGGAGCTCTGCCACACTCAGGCACCCCCAGTCTTTCTGTGACCCCGAGGGTCCTGAGACCACACTGTCCCGGAGGGTTCCACCCCCTGCTTAGCCACCAGAGTGACGTCCCTCAGTGGAGCAGACTTTTAAAAGTTCCGATTTTGTGCTCCGTGGTTCTATCACTTGCCAGAAGCGGCCGACGGATGCCCCTCCCCCGCCGTCATCCTCCCGAAAATTGCCTTGGATTCACTTCTCCGCACGTCCTACCTTCCAGAAAGTGGTCGCTTTTCTGTTCATAGAGTTGTTGCTATTCTTTTCTTCGATCTCCTGTTGAGTTCGTAGGTGTTCAGAATGGTTTGATCCCTATCCAGCTGAATTCCTGAGAGGAGACGAAATCCAGGTCTCCTAATCCTCCGCCATCTTGCTCCGCCCTCGCACACTTTTTTTTTTAGATTTTATTTGGGGCGCCTGGGTGGCTCAGTCGGTTAAGCAGCTGCCTTCAGCTCAGGTCATGATCCTGTGTTCTTGGGGTCGAGCCCCACATCCGGCTTCCTGCTCAGTGGATAGCCTGCTTCTCCCTCTCCCTCTGTCTGCCACTCTGCCTATTTGTGTTCTCTCTCTCTATCTTTCTGTCAAATAAATAAATAAAATCTTTAAGAGGGGCAGAGGGAGAGGACAAGCAGATTCCCCACTGAGCGAAGAGCCCGACATGGGGCTCAATCCCAGGACCCTGAGATCATGACCTGAGCCAAAATCAAAAGTCAGATGCTTAACAGACTGAGCCACCCAGGCATTCCCTCATACTTACTTTCTTTTTTTTTTTTTTTTTTTTTTTTTTTTTTTTTT
>NC_058415.1:35463381-35500035 GCF_002201575.2 Neomonachus schauinslandi | reverse complement strand
ATTTTTTTTTTTTTTTTTTTTTTTTTTTTTTTTTTAGATTTTATTTATTTGCGAGAGAGAGAATGAGAGACAGAGAGCATGAGAGGGAGGAGGGTCAGAGGGAGAAGCAGACTCCCTGCTGAGCAGGGAGCCTGATGCGGGACTCGATCCCGGGACTCTGGGATCATGACCTGAGCCGAAGGCAGTTGCTTAACCAACTGAGCCACCGAGGCGCCCCTCATACTTACTTTCTTTAGAAGCCCCCTGGCCAACACTCTCAAGTGCCAATGAACACATTTGGAAAGCAGCATTACAAGATTAAGTATCTCCCATTTTCATAATGTGTAATGGGAGATGGATCTATCAGAATATGTGTGTATGCAAGTGTAGTTGATGTTCAATAAAAAAAAAACCCAGCAAACTTGATAGAAGAAACATAAACAAATTGCTGTGGTTTACAGAGTTTAGAAGAACCATACTGATGTGTATAAGTCTTGTAAAACACAATACTTGTGATAGGTTGATTAAGAATCTTCAGATGAAAGAAGGATTTGTAAGTAGGTAAGGGTAATGAAAAACAGGATTCTCTAGTTGTATTTATATTAAGTGATGACCATCTATTTCTGAGAATATTCTTATGGCATAATAAATATGAAAATAAATAATACAGATGTGTTTCTATAACTAGGGGGATACTGTTGTGTTGGACCAAGACTGTTGGTTTAAGCAGAGAAAAATTGCCCAAATAAAGTGGAAGCATTCTTTTTAATATTTGATTATAAAGTGGTTCCTTTTATAATGTAGGAAGCATTTTTTTCTTGTTAACGATAAATCAATAACTTCTTCAATTGACAAAATTAAGATGATTATAATTTCAATCTTCAACATCTGAAGCTGAATTCAATATAATAAAAAGACTTCTGAGAATTGATAGACAAAAGGGCAAGCCAACAACAACAAAAAAATAGACAAAGTCATGAACAGGAATTTCGAAAATGGATGCCTCATACCTCTATGAAAAGATGCTAGTAATAAGATAAATACAGATCAAAACATAATGAGAAATATTTCTGTGCTCACCAGATTGAAAAAACTGAAAATCTGTCATAATTAACTAATTGTTAATGAAAATGTGTAACAATGGGAATTTTGTACACATTGCTGGTGGAAAAGTAGATTGGAGCAATCAGTTTAGGAAACAATGTGGTATTTTCTCATTGGGCTAAAGATGTGTGTAACCCATGACACACAATTTCCATTCCTGGAAGAGATGCTTATAAATGTGCAGGATGAGACATTTTCTTTTCTTTTCTTTTCTTTCGTTCTTTTTTTTTTTTAAGGTTTTATTTATTTATTTATTTATTTATTTATTTATTTATTTATTTGATAGAGTTGGGGGAGGAGCAGAGGGAGAGGATAAGCGGACTCTGAATTGAACACAGAGCCTGATGCGGGCTTCACCTCCACCCTGAGATCATGACCCTCGGTTCATGACCTGAGCCAAAATTGAGTCAGTTGCTTAACTGACTGAGCCACCCACGTGCCCCCAGGAGAAGGCATTTTCATTATGTCCCTAGCAACAATATTTGCACAAGAAATAAACCAATAAACCAACAAACCTAGAAACATTCTACAGGGTTCTCCACTTTTCAATTACAATTTTCCTTTCAAAATTAATAAGTGCCTTATGGAGAGATTCTTTGAGACTGTGTAAATATTCTGTTCTTTCTTAGGGCGCCTTGCTGGCTCAATCAGTAGAGCATGTGACACTTGATCTTGGGTGGTGAATTCAAGCCCCATCTTGGGCGTAAAGCTTACTAAATAAATAAATAAAATAAAATTGGGAGGTGAATTAAAAAAAAACCTGTTCTTTCTCAAACTTCCACCCACTCCTTTTTGCCTCCACTGATGATTTTAAAACTCCATTATTTCCTCTGCATTTATTACTTGGCATTCTACTAAAGAAGAACCTATCTATGTATGTATATATCTATTTATCTATCATCTTTCTATCTTTATCTATTATTTATCAATATCTATTTAGACAATATATTTCTATTTTATTCAAATGGTTATAACCCATTAATCTAAATGGATTACTATAAATAAATGTATTTAAAAAAATTAATATCACTAATGAAAAAATAAGCATGTTTTCTTTTTTTTTTTTTAAGATTTATTTATTTACTTATTTAGAGAGCATGGGGTTGCGGGTGGGCAGAGGAGGAGGGAGAGAAAATCTCACGCAGACTCCCCCTGAGTGTGGAGCCTGATGTGGGGCTCGATCCCATGACACTGAGATCATGACCTGAGCTGAACTCAAGAGTTGAACGCTTAACTGACTGAAACACCCAGGCACCCCTAGCATTTTTTCTAATACTTATTAAAATGAAAAAAATATTTATTACATTTACCTCCAAACCATTCAAAATTGCATCACATTTTGGCAGACTACATTAAGCCTTATCAACTACGCATGCCTTACTTCAGATTGGTAGTATGTAACAAAGTTCTGAGGAACCAGGACACAGTTGGATGGAGGTGACGGTAGTCTCGTGCCTCACACAGGAGAGGCAGATTCAAGTGATTGCCATGTGTCAGGGCAATAGCAGTCAATAGGCAATTAGATGTGTATGAGACACACTTTGCATGGAATCTTGAGAACAGCATAACAGGACACCTAAATTTTGCCTAGTAGTAATCCAAAGATGAAATATTTCAAAAGAACTTTGTGATATCTTATATCATAAAACTTGCTCAGTTCTTAAATCCCATCAGAGGAGATACATTTTATAAGATTCTTCCATAATGGCAGTGGCTGCTGGCTTCTGTTGTGCTTCTCCCTTCCTTTTCTCCACTCCTCCTCTTCCTCTTCCTCTTTTTCTTTCATAACTTCTATTAAAATGGTAATTGTAGTAGATGCCTCAAGCAAATCACTTAGTGCCTCAAACACTTGACTGTGATTTTTATATATTCACTAATGCTTACAATAGTTCTTTGAGATAATACATATGAATTCGTTTTACAAATGAATAAAATTAAAATGTAATAAAGGTTAATACCTCTACTGCAATCTGAATACAATGTTTACCCTTTATTAATTTACTCCATTAATACTAACTACATGTCAGTGTTCTCAGACATCTGTCTGCTCTCGACTCAAAGCTAATATATTCTGCTTAGCTTTTTAAGGCATTTTATCCACTGAGCTTGACTTACCTCTTCAGCTTTATCTCCTACATCTTCCTATAAACCTTCCTAATTTCAGGGTCCTCAATCTTTCATAAGCATGATAAGCGTAGTTCTCCCTCCAAATTTTGCATCACGATATACTCTATCTTACCTAGAATGCTCTTCATTTTCTCATCTGCCTATCCTAATCATATCTTCCCTTTAGATCAAGCTTTTTACCACTTCCTCTATGAAGCCCTCCTTTTCCTTCCAGAAAGTTCCATCTTCTGAAAACATAAGTTACTTAATATTGGCAGAAAACAGAAGAGAGGCAAAAAACTTACAATTACAGAGTATCTGTTGTGTTCTAGTGTGATGTATGATTGAGGTATCTGCCTCCAGATCAAGTTCCTGAGGAAAAAACAAACTTTTTCTCTATCCTTTATTACTTCCTGGCAGTGTGAACTTGAGCAAAATCTTAACCTTTCCCTGCATCACTTTCACATCAACAAAATAGACTAATCTATATAATAGTAGTGTATACCTTATAGAATTTTGTGTTTTAAAAGATTTACCATATGTAAAGTAATTGGCATTGTATGAGCCGCTTTCCATGTACAGAAATTAAATCTCACAGTGATTCTCATTTTAGAGTTGTGGTTAGGATTATCTTCTACTTCTTAATATACATATAAAAATCTAATTACCTTTATATTTCTACAATGTCCTATGTAACCTCAGCATTCAATTGTCAGTTCATTACAATTTTATTTTTACCGGTTGCCAAAGGGTTTCCTTCACAAAGAAGCATGATTAATCTGAGTGTGAAATATTTTCACACAGACAAACTGACTTTGTGTTACTCTGGGCAACTTTGTTCTACTGTCATGGTTTTCTTAACTACTTAAATATTTATCTAACATAATAATAATAATTATAAAATGTAAGTCTGCAGCTGTTAGTGCACATATTTTTGTTGCTGACAAATTCAATTAGAGGCATTTCTAGCTAAACCAATCAAAATGCAGGTAATTCTGAAAGGTCAGTTCTGAATTATTGTTACCCATAATAATTTCCCAAGCCATTAAGTCTATAAAATCCAATTGAAACCAAAAGCCATAAAAGTAAATTGTAGAAAAGCTGCCTAAGTAGGTAGTGAGAGTTCCATACATGTGAGCAAGACACTTGTCTACTGAAATTACTTTGACTGTATTATCCACAAAAGGACTGCTCTAGTGAACTTTATGTGGTCATTACCATTTACAGACCCCATCTCTCAAAGACATTTTAATTAATCAACCCCAAACAATCCAATGGGGTAAAGTGCTAACTGAAGCGGTTTTTAAATACACTCATAAAATGGAGTAACAAGTTTCTTGAATTATAAGTGAAAAAAAAGGGGGGGAAGCACTGTTAAATATAGAGATAACCAGGCCATTAATCACATTAGATGTCTTTTCTTTTTTTTTAAAGATTTTATTTATTTATTTATTTGAGAGAGAGAGAGGGAGTGAGAGAGAAACAGCATGAGAGGGAAGAGGGTCAGAGGGAGAAGCAGGCTCCCCGCCGAGCCGGGAGCCCAGTGTGGGATTCGATCCCAGGACTCCGGGATCATGACCTGAGCTGAAAGCAGTCGCCCAACCAACTGAGCCATCCAGGTGCCCTAGATGTCGTTTCTTACAAAAGAGATTTATGCAAAAATTTTCAGGAAGGAAGTCTATATTGTATAATTTTAATGAAGATTAAAAATGTATTTAGTCCAAGGGGGGCCTGGCTAACTTAGTCAGTAGAGCATGCAACTCTTGATTTCTGGGTTGTGAGTTCAAGCTCCACATTGGGTGTAGAGATTACTTAAAATAAAATCTTAGATAGATAGATAGATAGATAGATAGATAGATAGATAGATATAGATATAGATATATATGAATATATATTGGAAATATATATATTGGAAAACTTAACCTTATTCTTATATATTGGGATATATATTGGAAATATATATATTGGAAATATATATAATATATATATATATGTGTATATATATGTGTGTATATACATATATATACACATATATATATTCCAAATCAGTTTTTCTCTTCTTTTGTTCCATTCTTTACTAACTTATTCCATGTCTCATTTCTCATGTAAAGTCAGATTCCTTTTGTCATTTAAGACTTGTTGAGGCTGTTCCCTCTTTTTTTAAGTGAATTATACTTAAACAGTGTGAATGGCATAGAACAAATTTTAAATGTTCAAATGTTAATGTTATGATTTAGTGTATTGTTTCTAAAATAAATAATATTTTCTTATTATGCTCCCAAGTCTTTAGAAAAAAGAGGTCTAAATACATCAGTAATTCTCCCACTCAAAACTCACATAGAATGATTTATGGTCCATGGATTTGGTGTATACAATTAGCTGTTTGCATAATGAAATGTGAAAAAATAAATGTAGAATTTCTTCTTGGAAGTCCGTGGAAATGTGGAAAGAACATGGACTTTGCAAATGAAACACGTGAATTGGAATTGCAGCTTTGGAAAATTACTTAGTTTTGGTGAGTCTTAGTTTCCTCATCTGTGAAGTGTTTTCATAATGGTGACAGTATTGATCCATTAAGAAAATATAACAACTATAAAATATGCACCTAACAACGGAGCTCCAAAATACATAAAGTAAAACTGACACAATTGAAGGGAAAATAAACCATTCAAAATTGAAGATGTCAATACCATAATTGTAATAATTAATAATACAACTAGGAGAAAATCAACAAGGATATAAAAGACTCAACTAACAATACAACTAGACTAGCAATTATCTACAGAAAAGTATATTCAATAATGGCAGGAGAGAGACTGTAATATTTTCTATGTACAGGAATGAATCACTTAAATAGCAGAGGTCAGTCACCAGGTACTGATCCATGTCCCATGTGTGAGAAGGAGTTTTCAAAATGAAACAGAAACAAATTAGATTTTAAATAACAATTAGTAGTTTTTAATTACCAAAAGTGCATTTGATAACTGTATAAAATTTTAAAGAAAGAGAATAACTCAAAGAAAATAGATATCACACATAAGCTAAAGTTTAGAATCTATTGATGTGTTTTTAATGCATACTTTTCTAAATAATTTAATCATACTTTAAAAAATTTAGATTCTATCATGCATAGTTTGAATGTCAATTCATCCTTAAGACATATGATTGACAATTTCTTTGCCATTAAATATATTTCTACAGCAAATTTTTCATGACTTTATAGTATCCCTTAACTAGTCCATTCATTATTTAAATATTGTTTGATATGTAAGTTGTCTCCTTTCTTTGTTTTTTAACTGGTTAAAAAGATTCCATATATTTTCCAAAGCATTATGAGGATGTTTAAAATTCAAATTCATAATTCAAAAATGATACAGCAAAACTTTAAATAAAGCCAAAAAGTTAAGAGAATAATGCATGTTCTGATGGGTTGAGAAAATGGAAACATGGACTTGATTCCTCTCACATATCCATAAGGTTTCCATTTAACAAGTCATTAATTCCAAAAATATTAATTGAGATCTATTATGTATAAAGCAATTTGATATATGCTGTGAACATACCAAGATGAAAATCTGCCTCTCCTTAAGGAAGAAAAGAGAATAGATAAAGTGTGCATTTAACAAAGATTTATTCATTTCAAGAAAGGAGTAGGTGATGGTGAAAAGCAATTCTCAGAAACAGAATAGTATTTGGATGGCAATGAAATGAATTTTGGAAGTACAATGGAAAGAGCATAGAAGTGACAAAGAAGAGACTTGATTCATGACCTGGGCTCTGCTGATGCTAGTCTTCTCTGTGACCTTGAATGAGTCTTTATATCTCTCTTCCTTAAAAACCAATTTCTTCACTTATAAGAGCACGAAATTGGAAATCATACCCACTGAAGTCACATTTGGCTTGAAAAGTGCATAACTTTCACAGTAGATATTTTTTTCCATTTTTTAAATATAGGAGATTATAATATATTAACATTGGAGATCATAATTGGAGAAAATAATCATTGAACCTATATGAACTAATTTTTCTTCCTTCCTTTTCAATACTTGTAGGATGAGAAGATTTTGTGTACAATTTTACATGCATTTCATTTCATGTTCTTGGTAGATTTTTTTTTAAATCATAGTTTTGGGGAATGGATCAATGAATGTATGTAGTTATGTGGATGAATTTACTTAATTGACTGAAGCTGTCTTCTCATCAACTGTGAAATATGAATGAATACAGTTAGTGACCCTAGTAGAATAATTGAGGAAGTTAAAATGAGATATTTTATTTAAAATCTTTAGCATTGTGTTGGCACATATTAGTCCATCGTAAACTGTATGTGAGTGAGTCTCCTCTTCTCTCAGTCCTCACCTTTTCTCTACATCAAGCATAAATTTTTAAAATGAAGCATGTATTCTACTTTACCACAAGTTATACCATAAACTCTACATGAGCATCTTTACTTTTTGAAGGACCCACTGCATATATATAAGTTAAGTTAGTATAGTCAAGAAGCTACATTACTAAACAAGTTAAAATGTAATTCTTTAAAATTCCCAGCAGCACTGCTGAGCAAAATTTAGTCTTCTTGAAAATTTTACTATCTCTTTTATTACTGTTGAAACAATGAAAACCATAGACAGTGTTTAATAAACAAATCAGAGATGTGTTTAAAAGGAAAAAAAAATAAAGGAATCTTTTCTAGGACCACAATCTGAACCTCACACTCTCTTTAATGTAATATTGTGATTTAATATGGTAAGAGCAACATAGCAGTTATGTGATGTTTCATTTGACTGTTTAATTGCAATGAGAAATACAGTTGAATTTTTGAAGTATCAGAATGAGATGCCAGTCATCCACCTTTACTATTATCTTGTAGATAGCTAATTTATATTAAACCAAGGGAAGGATGACTTGAAAGGTTAGCAAAACCCTACTATGTAATCTCCTATTGATAGGACAGTAAAAAAATGGAGACATAAAATTTAATATGCAAGCATATGTGATTATGCAGTCTTACTGTCTTCCCTCTGGTAGAGTTAGAAGATAGATAAAACAAGTCACAAGGATGCAAAGTGTAGCATGAAGAATATGGCCAAGAGTATATTTTAATAAATTTCTGGTGACAGATGGTAAGTCATGGTGATTATTTTGTAATATACATAAATGTTGATTCATATGTTTTTACACCTGTATCGAAAATAATGTTATATGAATTATACTTCAATAAAAATAAATAAATAAAATGGCATGCTTGTCCTTCTGTATCCCTCTGATTGGCAAAACAAAATGAAACAAAAGTAAATGCATATGTAAATACATATCTGGGAACACTGGTCTGCAGTCTTCTGTTCCTCCATTTACATCTGAAACTTCTATAACACCTACTGTGCATACAATTTATTAAGAATCGCTTCAATGTCCCTAATACAGCTAATGAACCATATTTTTATATAAGGTAAATAAAAAAAATGAATATCTCCTGTATTCTAAATATTGGTGATACTAAGATATAAAAACCCAGAACTTACCCGTTGAGAGCTCAAAATCTAGTGGTCAGGTAACAAGAAGTGATTTAAAAATGCAACTACTACAGGACTCTAAAGGGTAAACAAGGTGCTAAAGAAATGCATATTTCCTTAAAAAAGAGTTCCTGTGTGGTAGGGATGTCCATTATCACCACTACTATCCAACATTATATTAGAAGTCCTAGCCACAGCAGACAACAAAAAGAAATAAAAGGCATCCAAATCAGCAAAGAAGAAGTCAAACTCACTCTTTGCAGATGATATGATACTTTCTGTGGAAAACCCAAAAGACTCCACCCCAAAACTGCTAGAACTCATACAGGAATTCAGTCAACTAGCAGGATATAAAATCAATGCACAGAAATCAGTGGCATTCCTATACACCAACAACAAGACAAGAAAGAGAAATTAAGGTGTCAATCCTATTTACAATTGCACCCAAAACCATAAGATACCTAGGAATAAATCTAACCAGAGGCAAAGAATCTGTACTCAGAAAACTATAAAATACTCATGAAAGAAACTGAGGAAGACACAAAGAAATGGAAGAACGTTCCATGCTCGTGGATTGGAAGAACAAATATTGTGAAGATGTCAATGCTACAGAGCAATCTACACATTCAATGCAATCCCCATCAAAATACCATCCACTTTTTTCAAAGAAATGGAACAAATAATCCTAAAATTTGTGTGGAACCAGAAAAGACCCTGAATAGCCAAGGGAATGTTGAAAAAGAAAAGCAAAGCTGGTGGCATCACAATTCCGGACTTCCAGCTCTATTACAAAGCTGTCATCATCAAGACAGTATGGTACTGGCACAAAACAGACACATAGATCAATGGAACAGAATAGAGAGCCCAGAAATGGACCCTCAACTCTATGGTCAACTAATCTTCGACAAAGCAGGAAAGAATGTCCAATGGAAAAAAGATAGTCTCTTCAACAAATGGTGATGGGAAAATTGGACAGCCACATGCAGAAGAATGAAACTGGACCATTTCCTTACACTACACACAAAAATAGACTCCAAATGGTTGAAAGACCTAAATGTGAGACAGGAGTCCATCCAAATCCTAAAGGAGAACAGAGGCAGCAACCTCTTCGACCTCAGCTGCAGCAATTTCTTCCTAGAAACATTGCCAAAGGCAAGGGAAGCAAGGGCAAAAATGAACTCTTGGGACCTCATCAAGATAAAACGCTTTTGCACAGCAAAAGAAACAGTCAACAAAACCAAAAGACAACTGAGAGAATGGGAGAAGATATTTGCAAATGACATATCAGATAAAAGGCTAGTATCCAAAATTTATAAAGAACTTCTTAAACTTAACACCCAAAGAACAAATGATCCAATCAAGAAATGGGCAGAAGACATGAACAGACATTTTTCCAAAGAAGACATCCAAACAGCCAACAGACACATGAAAAAGTGTTCAACATCACTCGGCATCAGGGAAATCCAAATCAAAACCTCAATGAGATATCACCTCACACCAGTAAGAATGGCTAAAATTAGCAAGTCAGGAAATGACAGATGTTGGCATGGATGCGGAGAAAGGGGAACCCTCCTACACTGTTGGTGGGAATGCAAGCTGGTGCAGCCACTCTGGAAAACAGTATGGAGGTTCCTCAAAAAGTTGAAAATAGAGCTACCATACAATCTAGCAACTGCACTACTGGGTATTTACCCCAAAGATACAAAAGTAGGGATCCAAAGGGTACGTGCACCTGATGTTTATAGCAGCAATGTCCATAATAGCCAAACTGTGGAAAGAGCCAAGATGTCCATCGACAGATGAATGGATAAAGAAGTGGTATATATATACAATGGAATATTATGCAGCCATCAAAAGGAATGAGATCTTGCCATTTGCAACGACTGTGGATGGAACTGGAGAGTGTTATCCTGAGTGAAATAAGTCAATCAGAGAAAGACATGTATCATATGACCTCACTGATATGAGGAATTCTTAATCGCAGGAAACAAACTGAGGGTTGCTGGAGTGGTGGGGGGTGGGAGGGATGCAGTCACTAAGTGATAGACACTGGGGAGGGTATGTGCTATGGTGAGGCTGTGAATTGTGCAAGACTGTTGAATCACAGATCTGTACCTCTGAAACAAATAATACATTATATGTTTAAAAAAGAAGAAGAAGATAGCAGGAGGGGAAGAATGAAGGGGGGGAAATCGGAGGGGGAGTTAAACCATGAGAAACGATGGACTCTGAAAAACAAACTGAGGGTTCTAGAGGGGAGGGGGGTGGGGGATGGGTTAGCCTGGTGATGGGTATTAAAGAGGGCATGTTCTGCACGGAGCACTGGGTGTTATACACAAACAATCAATCATGGAACACTACATCTAAAACTAATGATGTAATGTATGGTGATTAACATAACAATAAAAAATTAAAAAGAATTCCTGCTCTGGTATCAAAGTATTGTAGAACTTCAGAGTATGCAATAGAGAGTGTTAAAAAATGAGATTAGATAGATGAGCAAAAGCTTTATTTTATGTATCTGTGGCTTTGTACCTCCAATAATGCATAGCAAAGTGTTTCATTGGAAAGTACACATTCAATAATTGTGTGTTCATTGATCGAAGACAGTGAATTGGCTTGCATTCTTGTATTTGTGCCTGAATTGTTACGTAGCTTTGACTCCAATCGTTTATGTATCATTTTTTCTAGTTGGCAGCTTAAAAAAGGATGATAGAAGAGGTGATTTATACACTCAAAAACTCTGACTACTGGGCTCCTGGGTGGCTCAGTTGGTTAAGCTCAGGTCATGATCCTGGAGTCCCTGGATCGAGTCCCATATCGGGCTCCCTGCTTGGCAGGGAGTCCGCTTCTCCCCCTAACCCTCCACCCTCTCATGTGCTCTCTCTCTCTCTCATTCTCTCTCTCTCAAATAAATAAATACAAATCTTTAAAAAACCAAAACAAAACAAAAAACAAAAACAAAAACAAAACTCTGACTACCTTGTAGATAATTTTAAACTAGAGAATAAAATAAATAACACATGGTTAGAATTATACATATGTCCTCTCTTTTTCTCCATGCTATTAAGCAAATAGGTACAAATTCTTACTTTTGAGAGCTGTCCGCAATGGAAAAAAAAACAAAAACAAACTAAAAAGCCTACAAAATGACTGCAAGTTGGCCAAAGTTATCAAATTTTAAAGCATCGCAATGTGAACTAAAATGTAAAATAGCTAGGAGAAATATAAAATACAAAAAGTTGTGTATATCTTCCATAGGTATTACACCTTGAAAAATAATTCTGAAATTAAGCTATCAACATTCCTACATCTTTTTTTTATTAAGAATCCAAAGTATTTCAACCATGTTCCGTGTCATATTTGTACACATTACACTGTGGTAGTAATTGCCATCAAAAACTTTCATCTGTGGTGAAATATTTTTTTTTTTAAAGATTTTATTTATTTATTTATTTGAGACAGACAGAATGAGAGAGAGAGAGAGCACATGAGAGGGGGGAGGGTCAGAGGGAGAAGCAGACTCCCTGCCGAGCAGGGAGCCCGATGCGGGACTCGGTCCCGGGACTCCAAGATCATGACCTGAGCCGAAGGCAGTCGCTTAACCAACTGAGCCACCCAGGCGCCCTGTGGTGAAATATTTTTCAATTATTCTGTTTCACCTCTGAAAGGTGAAGAATTTTCTGCCATCTATACAGACTTTATTTTTGAGGCTAATTGTCTAGGAATTTCTAAGGGTGAATTCCTTTTTCCTGGCCCTTGTGTATTTATGTCATAGAGGAAAAAGGCTTATCTGTATGATCCTAAGTAATTGAAAAAAATATAAGTAACACAAATCAGGACTGAGTATCATGCTTATAAGTGGAATATCCATAATTGCATTTTTGCATTCTTTTTTTTTTTTTTTTTTTTAGATTTTATTTATTCATTTGAGACACAGAGATAGAGAGAGAGCATGAGCAGGGAGAGAAGCAGAGGGAGAGGGAGAAGCAGGCTTCCCGCAGAGCAGGGAGCCTGATGTGGGGCTCGATCCCAGGACCCTGGGATCATGACCTGAGCCGAAGACAGACGCTTAACCATCTGAGCCACCCAGGTGCCCACATTTTTGCATTCTTAATATGAATTTAATTTTGTTATTTAGTGTCTGTCAACATTATCTTTTGCCCGCATCAGTACAATAAAGTGCTTTTAACTAGAGGTTGGTGGGTGATACCTCTACCAAGCTCTAACTTCAACCTTGCAGAAATCAGTGAAAAACCAGTATATCTCTTTATTCTTTTATCAAATGGTAGCAATAAAGACTTCTACTAGCTATAGTGACAGTGTGATAAGGTAGAAATAATACTGACTAAATTCATTTAACTGAAGTTCAAATCATGTTTTTGCCACATGTTGTTTCTTATGTTTGGATACATACCTTTAGGTCAGTGAACTTTAATATCACTGATAACATGATGATTATAATAATGGCACAGGATTGTGGAGAATTAAAGAAATCTATCCTGGAGTGGGTATACTCCCCTAGCATATCATAGAAGTTACCAGTAAGGTAGTAACATATCTTATTTATTTAGTCATAATCTTGAATCTTATATGGACCTTGTCTGTAACAATGTAATCTTGCAGCTCATTGATTTGGATTCTTTTGATGGGTTATATGTTCTCTTACTTCTTGCATTGAAGTTTAGCCTGTAAGCAGCTGTCCTAATATATACAATAATTTATCCAGGCAATTTGGTCCTTGGAAATCTTAGTGTTTCCTTTTTCACTTGTATTTAAAGATTTTATTTATTTATTTGAGACAGAGAGAATGAGAGAGAGAGAACACATGAGGGGGGGGAGGGTCAGAGGGAGAAGCAGACTCCCTGCCGAGCAGGGAGCCCGATGCGGTACTCGATCCAGGGACTTCAGGATCATGACCTGAGCCGAAGGCAGTCGCCCAACCAACTGAGCCACCCAGGCGCCCCTCCTTTTTCACTTGTATTTAACACTTGCCCCAAATATTGAGCGTTGTGGTGCTTTTATGATGGGTCTAAAAACCTTACATTGAGGAATCATCCTGTGCAGATAACAGGGCTAGTCTTGAGAGTTGAAATAGTGAGTAAAAGCTGACATTGTCCCTGCATTAAGGAAACTCACAGGCTGGTAGAGAAGATGGACATATTAATTAAAATTAATTAGATTAATTTAAAAAATTAACTCATACATAAACATAAATTTCAACTGTGATAGTGCTCAGAGGAGCAGTGAAAAATGTGATGATTTTTTCCTATAGTATTTTTCGTTCTTGTCTGTCTTGTCCTCCTTTTTTCATCTCTGTTTATCTTGTGATTACAGCTCATTTTATTTATTTTTAAAGATTTTATTTATTTGAGAGAGAGAATGAGAGAGCACAGGCAGGGGGAGGAGGGAGAGGGAGAGCCAGGCTCCCCGATGAGCAGGGGGAGCCCAATGCAGGGCTGCATCCCAGGACCCTGTGATCATGAGCTGCGCTGAAGGCAGATGCTTAACCGACTGAACCACCCAGGCGCCTCACAGCTTCATTTTAGTTTGGCCATTCTTTAGATATTTTTTATAGTTCCTCAAAAATCTTACATAAAGTTTCATGTTTATACCTTTTACAATATTTGAAAAGCCTGATTTCACAAGTAAATATTCAATAATTATTTGATTAAGGGAATGATTAGACATGTATTTGCTTCTTTTAAAATAGTTATTATCTACAGGTTACCTGTCAAAATCAATATTTATCATTTAAAAGGAAGGATTTAATGGAATAAAAAGTTAATTGGCTAAAAACGAGTAAACTTTGGACATATAAATGGGCCAAAACACTTGCCATGGGCCAAACATAATAGAAGGTACTGCATGAGTGCTTGTCCACATTGTCTCTCTCTGTCCTTACCTACAATTTGGAATATTGATCCCTGATTAAATAAAATTAGATTTTAGAAGGTGATTTGAAGATACAAGGAACACATCTACAAATCCAATTTAGTGTTTTAATAGAAACCTAGTAAGCAAAGAGCAATGAAAAACTCTGAAACTCTTCTCATACTTATAATCATAAATGACTGTTGTAAACACCTGAATCCCCAGAGTTCTGCATGCTACAGTGGTATATCTCTTTGAGGGATAAGCACATTCCTCCCCTTCAAAAACCCAAAAATGCACATATTATCTAAGCCAGCTTCACACTGGGTATTTGTCAGCAGCTAAGCTTTAGGGTTTGATGCTAGCCTATTCGTTATTGTGCCTTGCTTTGCTAAATGAAGTGGAGGAATCAATGAAAATTAATGTCAGAAATCAATGCATTAGAAACCTATAAATGAAAAATAAATTAGAGTAAGTTCTTTTGTTTATTAGTTTTATGAATTCCAAGTTCCAAAATGCCAGGAAATGCCAGCTTTTTAATACGTCCTCAGACAGGGCGCTTGGGTGGCTCAGTCAGCTGAGCATCTGCCTTCAGCTCAGGTCATGATCCCAGCGTCCTGGAATCGAGTCCCATGTAGGGCTCCCTGGTCAGTGGGGAGTCTGCTTGAACCTCTCCCCCTGCCCCTCACCCCCATTGTGCTCTCTCTCTAGTTCTGCTCTCTCTCTCTCTCTCAAATACATAAATTAAAAAAAAAAAAGTTTAAAAATACCTCCTCAGACAATAGATTACTGACTTCACTACCAAAGAAAAGAAAATTGAATTGAAGTTGACTAAATTCATTCTAATCAACCGATATTTTACAATTAAATGTTTTTCTAATGGTAGGAGTTTCAGCTTTTAGTACATGAAATAAAAGTTAACAGCTTGGAACATCGATAAGGGTCTGCTAAATCTTCTTCCAGTCCAAGAAAAAATAACCCAATCTGTGATTTCTTTCTTCTAAAAATAATTTCCTTTTATAGTGATAAGGGCTTAGTGGAAGGATTATGGGGAATGATTTTTTTCTCATAGCAAGGGTTTATTTAATCATTCATTTATTATGTTTTAAATAAACAACTGTAGAATTTGCAGTGTATTCTATGTGTTAATGAGATGAAATACTTTGCTATTGGTTTCTTATCTATAATTACTTTAGGATATGATTTCTCTGATGAATCCAGAGTGTGTAAAGTGTTACGTAGATTAGATAGCATTTTCTTTTTATTAGAACAGTTATTGCATTGGTTTGAATGCAGTGAAAAAAGTGATAATTCTCAAATGTGAAAAATATTATTAGTGTTCTATTGGTTTTAATGCAGAAGTTTCATAGAGTCCTCTGTGGTCTTTCCATAACCAAAAGGATCTGGATGAGATTGTCTAAAGTCTCAATTTTTGTTCTATTACTTTCACAAAATTTCTGTATATATGTGTCTTTCTACAAGAGGGCAGCAGTTGGGACTTAATTGTCACCCCTGGAAATCCAGTCACTACCGAGTCTAGCCTATGAATTGCCCAAGGCCTGTGCATGCCCCCTTGGTGGTACACTGCACTGAACCAGGTGTGAAACTCGTCCCCTCCCTCATTTTCCACCAAAAAACTCCCAAACCAAACCAACCAAACAAACAACTCCCAAAACATTCACACAAGCAACCATTATTGAATATTTGAGAGGGTAAGGTGACATTATATGAACATGATAGAGAAATTGTAGACATCTTATTTTTGTATATATTTGAGAAAATTACTATGTAAATATGCTGCATTTTAAAATAATTCAAAATTCATATTCAGCCTCTTTTCTCTGAATATGAAATAGATTTCCCCCCCCCCCTTTTTCATGGTATTTGGAGACACATAATCACAGTTCAAATGCTGTCTTTTCCAATTTCTAATTGGATGAATGTGGGCAAGTAAGTTTATTTCCTAAGTTTGATTTCTCAGCTTAAAATGAAGATAATAATACCAACACATTAGGTTGTTGCAAGGATTAAATACATAGACTATTTCAAGTACTGAGCAAAAGTTTTAAGACCCCAAACTTTCTCAATGTTAATGAAACCACATTAATTTAATTTTCCATGGTATTAGATAACTCATTTTTCGAAGCAGCTTTTCACTAAATAAGTTTAAAGTCCAGGGGCGCCTGGGTGGCTCAGTTGGTTAAGCGACTGCCTTCGGCTCAGGTCATGATCCTGGAGTCCCTGGATCGAGTCCTGCATCGGGCTCCCTGCTCAGTGGGGAGTCTGCTTCTCCCTCTGACCCTCCCCCCTCTCATGTGCTCTCTCTCTCTGTCTCTCTCTCTCAAATAAATAAATTTAAAAAATCTTTAAAAAAAAAGTCCTTATTTATACTTTATTCTTAGAGAGTAGGTTTGATTTGTCAATCAGTAATTAGAGAATAAAAGTAGAAAAATAAAATCAAACCATTCATTATAATATTGTTATTTATATTACTAGTAGTCAGTTTAGTCACACACTTGTTTTCAACCACAAGATTTTTCACTAGGGCCATTTGCCATTTCTCATTTTGGTCTTTCTTGAATTTATCATACAGAATTACTGGTTAACTAGAAATTAATCTTGAATCGAAATGCCAACCATCCCCAGATTTATAGTATTACAATAAGGGTGTTTTTCATAATGTAACTAGTTTACTATATTCTCTATATACTTACTAGAATTTGTGAATCTTATGTAGGACTAGAAGTACAGAAACATTATAAATGTATTTTTCCTTAATGTGCATTAACCTTAAAATATCAACCAAATTTTGGTAAAGTCAATATGGTGCTGATAAATAAGGTTTGATGGTTTTGTGCAGAGTGTACTCAAAATTTATTTCTAACCAGTTTTGACTCCGGACAGAGAGCTAAGATCTTAAACATCCAAAAATACACTAAAAATATCCATAAATTTATTTAGTATTTTAGCCAAAACATCTCCCTCATGGCAGTAGGTGGCTTACTAAGAAAAGCATTGGCTGTGTCATATATCTCCTGACAAAACAATTTAGACACAGAAGAGATGAACACCACTGGAATGGAACCATATTACAAGAAGCAATTCATGAGATCATATGGTTCAGAAATTATTAATGATTAATAATTAAAGTAGATCCCTAAATAAGTACAATGTTTATCATTTTCTTCCTTTTTAATATAATTTTATTATTATATAAAATATTTACATATGTATATATTTGTGTATATATACACTTGTATATACATATATATAGTTGTATATAATTGTATCTTATTTCATGCTTTATATATTTTCTTTGTTATATTATAAGAAATTTTTATATTATTAAAAATTCGTGGACTCTTAATGTTATTGACCTTATAATAGTTTCTCCTTTGTTATTTAATTATGCATTTACCATAATTATTTAGATTTTAATACAATTTCATCCTTTTATACATAATACTTATGATGAATCTCTTTTGTTCATTTGGGTACATCTCAGATTCTTAGAGGGGGATAAAATCTCTCTAAGGATAGGGCGCCTGGGTGGCTCAGATGGTTAAGCGTCTGCCTTCGGCTCAGGTCATGATCTCAGGGTCCTGGGATCGAGTCCCGCATCGGGCTCCCTGCTCCTTGGGAGCCTGTTTCTCCCTCTGCCTTTCTCTCTCGCTCTGTCTCTCATGAATAAAAAAAAAAAAAAAAATCTTTAAAAAAAAAAAAATCTCTCTAAGGATAATAACTAGGTCAAAGTCTATGGTTATTTTAATTTTGTTGATAGTATTACCAGATAGCTTCCGAGAAAATTTTATAGTGTTGTCCCAGAGAGATTACGTGAGAGGAGAACCTGCTTTTGAATATTGAAAGGCCTATACCCATCTGCTTATGTGTTTCTGCCCTCGACAATTCTACTACTTTTTAAGTAAAAAATAGAAAAGGCGGAGATGGGACACGAATTTAAAATTCACCATAGCCTGATATGAATTTTAGAGTTATCTGGAAAACAATGAAAAAGAAACAAAAAATTGTGGCAACCTTTTGATGTTTGGCTGAACTTCCTGCCAAGATGGAGAAAGGGAATGGGGACTTAGACAGGCAGCAGTCCCTAAGAAGTGAGCACAAGTAGGACCTATAACTGCTTTCTGGGGAGGATCTTATTCTTATTCTTAGCTGTCTTCTAACCTTGAACTGCCATTGCAGGACAAGAGTAAAGTCTAGTATTATAATTATCAAATAATAAGTTCTAGTGTCTCTTTTACCTTTTTTTTTCCCATTTACCTTTAAAAGCTATTGGTTAGGGGTCGCCTGGGTGGCTCAGTTGTTAAGCGTCTGCCTTTGGCTCAGGTCATGATCCCAGGATCCTGGGATCAAGTCCCGCATCGGGCTCCCTGCTCCGCGGGAAGCCTGCTTCTCCTTCTCCCACTCCCCCTGCTTGTGTTCCCTCTCTCGCTGTGTCTCTCTCTGTCAAATAAATAAATAAAATCTTAAAAAAAAAAAAAAGCTACCGGTTAGGTCCTTTGGAAATGTCAGCGTATGTCCCATTTGCTGCCCCAGGACAGTATCAGGTACAATCATACAAGAGTTATACAATGAACTTTATCTGGGCTGAAAGTTAAGACAAAAAAGAAAATTCCGTAAAAAATGTTTTCCTTATTTTATACCTATGTATATTTCATTTCTTTGCAAGGGCATATGATAAAACTGAGAAAAGTATTTTTTCCACTGGGTATGAAGTGTGGGAACCTACAGTTGACTTATATTCAAGTTAATTAATAAAGTATATCCCTAAAAAACTAACAAACAAACACTGACCTACTTTTCAATTCCAGGAACTTCATATCTTTGCCAACTCTTAAGAGTGATAAGAAGATATCTGTCTATTCTATTTTGGTTGATATTGTCAAATTTTGTTAGCCATCTCCTGGATGTAACATTTCACACTGGTATCTAATTGTTGTTTAGTTTATGATGACCGATGTGCTGGACTACATAATTTTTCCATTCCATCTATTTTATTATAACTTTTTATTTTCATCCTATCTAATTTTCAGTAGCTTTATTGAGATATATTTACATCACATCAAATGCACCCATTTAAAAAATACAATTCAATAGATTTCAGTATAGTCACAAGCCATTCAAACATTATAACTAATTCCCGATATTTCATCACTCCTAAAATAAAATTTTTACCTTATAATCCATAACCATCTTTCTCCCCACACTCCCAGCCCTAGGAAATCACTAGTTTACTTTCTGACTCACAGATCTGCCTACACAGGATGTTTCATATTAATGAGAATATACAATATATGGTCTTTTGGGACTGACTTCTTCCACTTGGCATTATGTTTCTCAGGTTTATTGTGTTGTAGAATATATCAGTACTATGCTCCTTTTTATTGCTGATTATTTTATTGTATGGATATACTACATTTTGTTAATGTCAATGGCCACTTGGGATTTGTGTGTATGAAGTGCTGCTGAAGTCCCTTGCACATTTTTCTTTTGGGTTGTCAGATTTCTGGCAAGGATTTGTGGAAGTTCTTTATATACTCTGAATATGTGACCCTTATATACCAAATGCCATATATACCACACCTTCTTTATCCATTCATCTGTTGATGGACATCTGGGTACTTTCCGTATTTTGGCTACTGTGGACTCAATGCAATACATGTTTATATTTATATATTTTTTAGCCAACGGTTTCCGCTACTTGAATCATGTGCAGCTTCTTTTCTTTTTTGTCATCCTAGAATGAAATGAAATGCATTGAACTTTGTGACAAGCTTTCACACATTATCTCACTTAACCCGCTTGGTCATTATCTCACATATTGTTGCAACCTGTGCAACTATTTCCTCATTTTTACATATGGAGAAACCAAGCTTTGTAAGGTTAATTAGCAATCTACAGTCATCTGGTTTGTAGGACTAGGCTCAGTCTCTGATTTAACTGAGTCCAGAGGTAATGTTTTTTCCAATGCACCATACAGTCCTGGGATCGAACCCCGCATCGGGCTCCCTGCTCGGCCGGGAGCCTGCTTCTCCCTCTCCCACTCCCCCTGTTTGTGTTCCCTCTCTAGCTGTGTCTCCCTCTGTCAAAAAATAAATAAAATCTTAAAAAAAAAAAAAACTAATGATGTAATATATGGTGATTAACATAACATAATAAAATAAAAAGAAATGTTAAAAAAAAGAAATAGGCACAATGAAACTAGAGAGGGAGACAAACCATAAGAGACTCTTCATCTCAGGAAACAAACAGGGTTGCTGGAGTGGAGGGGGTGGGGGGGATGGGGTGGCTGGGTGATGGACTTTGGGGAGGGTATGTGCTAGGATGAGCGCTGTGAATTGTGTAAGACTGATGAATCACAGACCTATACCCCCGGAACAAATAATACATTCTATGTTAATTAAAAGAAAAAGAAATATGCACAAATATAATAGTGTATTTGTGATAGACTCAGACCAGGCACTTTACGTTTAATATTTATGTTCTGTGTGTCCTTAAAATGTAATCTGAAAAATACAGATACTATATCTAATATAATTGAAAAAAAAGTTGTTCATTACTTTAAGGAAATCAGTTTGATCTTCAAGCTTGAAGGTAGGGAACTCCTGAACTAATCAATTAAATAACGGCTGGAAAGTTGGAATTCATAATACATTCAGGCAGGTCTTAACTTCTGGAGAGAAAATAAAAGATTAAATAATAGACAAGGAGAAATATAACAACATTAATATAATTTCATAAAATATAATTTTTCAGAAATAATGGATGAATATGTACAGTATAATCTAAAGCAGTTTTATTTTTTCATTGGTGCTCAATAGATGATTTTCTATTTGCTGGCAGATTTAATTTAATATTTATCTATCTAATTATTTTTGCTGGCAGATTTTAATCATCATGTTTGTGCAATCAATAAAGGCAATTTACTTTTGAAATAAGGTTAGTGATAGATTTGGCTATAAAACATCCTAGAATAAATATTCTTTTATATTCAGACACCTGTTGTAAAAGCAGATGATTGTCTAGGTTCCTTGTTATTGATATCTCTTAGAAGAAATAAGTGTTGACCTGATTATAATAAAACTGCTGTAACTGCAGATCTGTCAGTTTGATGTGACTCTAGAGCTGCCTTGTAGGATTTCATTACCAATTATAGTAAATAACATTTCTCTTGTGAAAATGTGAAAAATGAGTTTCAGTATACCAGTTATCTTTTTCCAGTGTGAAATCAATGTACTGAAAAAAAAATCCTATATGATAGGTAAGATTTATTCCATACATTACTATACCGCTAGATAACCTGAGTATGAAAAAGCAAATACTCTTTCATGAAATACATGACATACCAAATCTTAAAGAAATTTTGGTAGTTGCTTTTGGGAATGAATCTTTGTTAAGAAATGATAAGTATAGGGATGCCTGGCTCAGACTTTAAGCGTCTGCCTTCGGCTCGGGTCATGATCCCAGGATCCTGGGATCGAATCCCGCATTGGGCTCCTTGCTCAGTGAGGAGCCTGCTTCTCCCTCTCCCTCTTCTGCTGCCCCTGCTTGTGCTCTCTCTCTCTCTGACAAATAAATAAATAAAAATCTTTAAAAAAAAAAGAAATGATAAGTATAATTAGTTTAACATTATAAAGTCTAATCTATGAAGTTACTCATTTGATGTTAATATCCAGGTACTAATCATATTTTTAAAGATTGGGTTGGAGGTTTCCTCCACGTGCTTATGATTTTGATTAATATTTAGCCTATCCAGAGAAAAGGTTGTTGGAGTTAAGAGTACAGAAATCTCTTGATTTATGGTCTAGTCTCTGCTTGATTATTGCTACCTAAATTCCTCCCCAGTAACACCATATATACCCTATATATTTTTCCTTTTTTTTTTTCCCTCTCTCTTCCCCAGCTACTCTCCTGGATTAAATTCTCTAAAACCAATTTCAGTTAGATGTCATTTCTGTTAAGTAATAGGGGCAAGTTTAACCATTCCAGAATTCTAGGGAGTATTTTTTTATTATGATAAAAAAACCATAATATGAAATCTATCTTATTCACAAAATTTTAAGTGCACAGTAGTGGTAACTATATGTATATTGTTGTACAGTAGATATTTAGAACGTTTTCATCTTGCATGATGAAACTATACCCATTACATAGTCTAGGGAGTATTTTTACCACAAAACAGAAATTTGCCTTTCTAACCGATAAATTTTAAAAAGTAAATGCGTTAACCCATGTGAATGTTTTCTTCCTTATCATAAAATTTGTCTTTTGTGTATTATAACAGTTTATTATGCAATATTAAAAGTTTAAAATAATTTAAAATTTAAAATAAAAATTTATATAACAATTTTTTTAAAAATTGTATTTTATTATAACAGCGCTCAATCCAAAAATTTATATAAAAGAGACACACATTAAAAAAACAATAAGACTGTGATAGTGCTTGCCCCCCAAGTAGGAGATAACTGTTGTGAATTGTTTAGAGATTATACTTTGAGACTTTTGTGTTTATACATGCATAAATTGTGTTTATAGCAGTATTACTACATTATAATTCTAGTTTTTATTTTCACATGCTATCAAGAACAACTATTCACAACAAAAATATTGTGCTACAATATCAGTTTTGTGACATATAGTATGCTATTATAGCAATGACTTAAAATGCATTGAACTTTCTATTGATAGACATTTAGTCTATATCCACTTATCATTATTGTAATAATACTACAAAGTAAAAGGTGATGTTTACATCTTTTCACAATTGTTCAATTATTTTCTAGATGTGGAGTTTCTGGTTCAGAACATATATTTTAATTTTAAAGCTTTTGACATTCTACAAAATTGCTCTACAAAATTTGGTACTAACTTGTATTACTCAGCAATGTAAGGGAGAGGCTATTTTTCTCAATCCAGGCTAACTTCATTCTTTGTAATTTTTTTTTAAAGATTTTTTTTTTTTTAATTTGTCAGAGAGAGAAAGCAAGAGAGAGCAAGCACAAGCAGGGGGAGTGGCAGGCAGAAGGAGAAGCAGGCTCCCCAGTGAGCAAGAAGACTAATGCGGGACTCTATCCCAGGACCTGGGGAAAATGACCTGAACTGAAGGCATTAAGTTGGAGTTAAGAGTACAGAGCCACCCAGGCGTCTCTGTAATTTTTGACTACTGAATAAAATTTTAATTAGTAAAAATTCTGCAAGGTATATTTTGAATTACAAAACTCCCAAGTTCTATACAGCTCTTCCCGTCCCCCAAGGCTAATTAGTCTTCCAAAGAGTAAAGTGAAATTTTTTTTTTAAAGATTTTATTTATTTATTTGAGAGAGAGAATGAGACAGAGAACATGAGAGAGGGGAGGGTCAGAGGGAGAAGCAGACCCCCCCCCCCCGCTGAGCAGGGAGCCTGATGCGGGACTCGATCTGGGGACTCCAGGATCATGACCTGAGCGGAAGGCAGTCGCTTAACCAACTGAGCCACCCAGGCGCCCTAAAGTGAAATTTCTATAGTTATTTCAGAGTTTTCAATGTTTGGTTTTACACTCTACCTACACATTATTTCTCACTATGATAAACAACTATATAGCTTGCTCTGCCCCACTCCAAGTGTTAGGAGATGGAAAAAAAAAAAAAAGAGTATGATTGTACAATATTATTACATTTTCCAAATACGATATATAATTGACTAATATGCAAAATATTTATGTGTATGTTTCTCATAATCAAAAATTGTTATAGTAAATTACATGTTGCTAATTTTTCTCAGATTATTTTTTAAATTATACCATGTGAACACAATATTTTTAAAAAATCATAGTTGCTTAACTCCTTTCAGTATTTTGGGATGAGAACTGCAACCAACTGCATAAAACATAGCTATTAGGACTAAGAATTGAGACTACATATAGTTAATAGGACTTAGTTGCTTATTTCTAAGAAATCTTTGCCCAGGAAAGATAAAACTATAAACCAGTAAATAATATCACTGCTCACCTCAGAAAACTAAAGCAAAAACAAAACAAAACAGAACAGAACAACTGTTGACTGGGGCTAGAGGATGCACTTTCTAAGTAGCCTACTCTCATGGCTGGCAAGTCCTGAAGACTATTGGAAGGAGGATAATTTCTTTCCTACATGGAGCTCTTTGCAGGATTTTTCGTGTCAGAACATGGCAACTGGCTTCTTCCAAACTGGTTAATATAAGAAAAAATTCAGTGGAAGTAATTTTTAATAACTTCGTCTAGCCTTGCAAATCAAGTAACATCTTTTCCACCGTAGTCTAGTCACTACAGAGGAGGTACTAATTTTGGCTCACATTTAAGGGGAAGGAAAACAGGCTTCTGAAGTGGGGAATGTCAGAGAATTTGCAGGCATATTTTAAAACCTTCAGAGAATACTGTCTGTTCTATAGTTTGCTCAGGTAGTGTTGATACAGAGCAAAGCTACTATATTGTATATCTTATATTCAGTCTTATGTTAATGATTTTAACAATTTGAGGAGTATTTAAATTCCTTATGTAGCTAATCATATTAACTGCAAGAAATGGCAGTTTTACCATTTTACAGTCAATGCTTACCTCATGTTCCTTTTTATTATTCTTTATAGTTATCCAGAACTTGGGATTGTATATGAAATAGTAGAGGGGATAGTCAGAATAGTGTTGAAAGTATTATTATTTGTATGCTTGTTTATTTTAATGTTTAGGAAACCTTTCTCAGAGCACCCCAAAGACCAAACTATTTCTCAAAGCCCAAGTTATGCTGACATTGATGTCTCTGACCATCTCAGGACACATTTCCCAATATAGGGGAAAGGTCTGGAAGACATATCTGGTAATATGAAAATAAAATACTTACAAATATCTTTATAAGAATACTTAGTACTATTTGAAAAAGTTATAAAGTACCATTACACAACATCAACTCTAAAGACAATTATGTACATTATAAACTAGCAGATAACTTCTGCCATGATTTTTCTTCATTTACTGCCCCATGTGATCCAATCAAAGCTGGTAGTTCAGGTCTTTATTCAAATGCTGCGTGTAAGAACAGCTCTCATATGAGTGTTCTGCTGGAGCAAGGATCTTAAAAAGAATAGGTGCAGTAGGTAGGGGCAGCAAGCCTGGGGTCATAAGCCTGAAGCTGTTTGAAAATTTTGTTTTAGCAAGAGGGGTGGAGAAGCATAGTTAGGGGCTGATATCTTGAAAATATCCATGGAAAATTTTTAGTCTTTTATAATTTCGTACACCATATCCTCTTGCCCATTCCTGAAACATGACTACTAACTAGCTGTGTGTTCTAAAATAATAATTGTAGTGATAACCTAAAGAAAAAAAAAGTAATTCTGAAGTATTTTATTGGAGAAGAAAAAAAAATATATGACAAATTCAAAAAACAAGTAAAATTTTATTTTTGATTATGTATTTTTATTTGGATTATGTAACCATCTATGTATATGCTTATGTGGAATTTAGATTAAACAATAAATCATAACCATGTAATATATCACCTACATAGTAAAATATATTTGAGTTTCTGTTAAATGTTTACATTAATATATTTTACTCAATACATTTTATTAACTTAATGAGAGATACATAATTTAATATAGAAGTAGTGAGACTCATTATCTTCAAATATTTTAAGCATAACACTTTTATCAAACTCCTCCATGACAGACATACTTTGTAAAACTTCCTTCTATCTACACATCTTTATGTAACCCATTCTCATGTCTTTAAATTTTATCTCTGGCTTTGACTCCCACATGTTATGTGTTAGTGAAGACCATTTCTCTGAGCTTCAAAGCCAATCATACATCCAAGTGTTTGAATCATGGATGTCTAGTCTTTTCAAACATTCTATATATTCTTTCACCGCACCATATGTAAGCTTATTAGCATTGCTCACCATTTCTATTATACTTACATAATTATTAAACTTGTCTGCTGTATCCTTTAGTAAAATGTTAGCTTCATGACAATAGATACCATATCTACATTATTATTGCATTTTCACCACCTGACAAAATAGTTACCCCACAGATGGTTGTTTAACATTTTAAAAATGGTAGAGCTAATTTAATTGTTTTGAAGCAATGGTGTATGAATCTCAGAGTCCTACGTTCTGCCCCTATGGAAGGAGACTACTGATTGCTTGTATGGAACCATAAGTGCTCTATAGAATATATTTTGAAAAACATTCATTTAGAAAAGCAACATACATAACATTTTCTTTAAAAAGATGTCATACTCATTAAAAATCTGTAGAATGATTAACAATAGTCAAAAGGCTTTTATATTTACCTTCATTTTTTGCCACTTTTGACACTGTGCATTTCTTTGTGTGAATCTAACTTTATGTCTCATAACATAGTCCTGCCTAAAGGATGTCCTTTGATATTTCTTATAGCACAAGTATGTTGGCAATGGATAAGTTTTAGCTTTTCTGAGAAGTATTTCATTTTTATTTTTAAAATATACTTTTACTGAAAATAGAATTAGGGGTTGAAAATTTTATTTTCTTTCAGAAATTTAAAGATGTTGCTGTGTGTTCTTTTTCTTCTAGCTGGCATAGTTTCTAAGAGTTTTGCTGTCATTTTTGGGGGGGGGGCTTGTTTTGTTTTATTTTGCTTTTGTTTTTGTTCCTGTGTGTGTAATATATCTTTTCTGGGTCCCTTAAACCTTTTTTTTTTTTTTTTTTTTTTTTTTTTTTTTTGTGTCCCTGAGTTGTAACTTGGTGTGTACATGTTTCTCTACTTTATTTTGTTATTTATTCTGCTTAGTGTCCTCTGAACTTCTTTGTTCTGTGGAGTGTTCTCATTAATTTCAGAGACTTTTCATCCATTATCTTGTTTATATATTAAAATATATAAAACAGGGGCGCCTGGGTGGCTCAGTCATTAAGCCTCTGCCTTCGGCTCAGGTCATGACCCCAGGGTCCTGGGATCGAGCCCCACATCGGGCTCCCTGCTCAGCGGAGAGCCTGCTTCTTCCTCTCCCACTCCCCCTGCTTATGTTTTCTCTCACGCTTTGTCTCTCTCTGTCAAATAAATAAATAAAATCTTTTAAAAAGTAAATAAAATATATAAAACATATAAATATAAAATATGTATTTAAATATATATTTTTTTTCACCCCCTGTTTTATATATATATATATTTTTCCCCCTCTTTTTAGGACTGAAAGACACTCATGAGAAACCATTTGATATTGTCCCACAACTCTTGATGCTCTGTTCTTTTCTGTTGTTGTTTTTTAATGTCACCTCCTTAATTTCAATTTTCTCTCTGTGTTTCAGTTTGGATATTTGCTACTGACTTATTTTTGTTTCTTTTCTCAGCTGTGTCCATTTAAAAAATCTTCAATTCTTACATCATGGTTTTATTTTTAGCATTTGACTTCTTGCAGTTTTCATCTCTCTGCTAATATCCACCATCCATGGACACATGTTCTTCACCTTTTCTATGAGAACTTTAACAAATTTCACAATTAGTTTAAAGCCCCCAACCAATAAATCCAATGTTCAAATCATCTGTGAGTTTTGTCTTTTTGATTATCTTGTCTCTTTACAATGAGGTTTTTTTGTTTGTTTCTTGATTTTTTTATTGAATGCTGGACATGAGTTTGTAGCAGAGCAGAGACAAAGGCAAATAGCATTTATGCCTGATAATGGCACACTTATTATTCTGATAGGCCATTGTATGAGGATTGAGATAAGGTAGGCAAAAAGAAGGCTAACATGCTATCCTATACTTGACCTTCAATAATTATTTTAAATTATTTTTCTTACTCCCATATATCTCAGCAATACCTTCCCTCCATGCTTGTCTTTTTTGAAATTCTGGCTAATTGGTTCTCTATAACATCAGTGATCTGACAGAATTGAGAAAAGTTATACTTTTATTATTTTTGTTGTATTGATTGATTGCTTCTACATTTTTGTTGTTGTTGTTGTTGTTGTTAGGAACAATACTATTTCTACTATTTCTACACTTTCTACATCCTAGATAAAAGCAGAAAACTCATAACATATTTTTCCTGAAAGGATATTTTATGAATGCTCTTTTAAAATACCTCATTGTGTAAGAAGAAATATTAGTTCCATATTTAAATAAACCTTCTAATGTCTTTTTTTTATTATCTCTTCAAACTAGCTTATGTTGAATCAGAATCACAAATAAACTTAAATTTTCTTCTTTCTCAGTTTTATCTTTAAATAACTCAAAGGTAAATTACAATGAATTATATACATTCTGGGAGATTTATTAAATTCAAAGGGAATCATTAAAAATAATTGATATAACCCCTCCAGCTATAGTCATGGTAATTTTCATTGTATCTATTCTCTCATTTGCCATTCTTGATTCATGTCATTTTACTTTAATATTTCTGCACAGTCTTAAAAATACCTCCCCAAATCACAAGTCCCTTTATTTTATACGGTTCATGTCTGTGATTACATGCTACTTATGATATCATTGTATTTGTGGATTTTTAAATTTTTCAACATTAGAAACTTAAACATAGATCAATGAGTATAAAACTGTAGTTTCTGCATGCATCTAAGTTATTTTTCTTGAAATGCAATTTTACTGCTGGAATCTGATATTATAAATGTATTGGGATACCAGTAAGAGTCTTGAGATAAGATCATACATTGCATACCATTTTACATTCTTCTTTTATTAAACACAGTTATGCATTTGGGGTTTCTATTTGGTGCTTTCTACTCTGGAGCTCCCACTACCCTACAGAATGTATAAATATTACAAGGCTGGGAGATAAGTCTATTTATCAAGGTCTTAAACTGGCATCACTTGAAAGAGTAATCTGCAAACTTCAAAGACTTTGAAAACTAAGTAATGCCTGTACATATTTAAGTTGATTTCTGAATCATATTTACTATTTTAAATAATCATAAAATATTTGATATGAGTACTGTATGTATTCTATGTGCTTAAAATGTATTTGTTGAAACCTTTTACCTTCAGCTATAGGTCATTCAATTTATGGAGAAATGCCTGCCTAATCAAATAGCAAAGTCAATCCTCATGGCCAAATCAATCATCATATCAAATTTACTGACAGAAAAGACTGATTTCATGTTTTAACTTAAGTAAACTTGTTAATACTCACCACATGTGCAGACATCTGTGTGTTCCAGTCTGAACTCTTCTAAAATAGGTAGTTGGATGGCTAGCTAGAAAACAGGGCACCCCAATTTTGCTATGAAGGGTTTATCTCCTTCCTGTGTTGTACACATGAAATGAATGTAACATCGTGTGTCAACTATTCTTCAACTAAGAAAAAAATAGTTTATCACCTAGATGATACATGAAGAGTGTCTCTGCTGCCACAAAGTTGTGTGTGTGTGTGTGTGTGTGTGTGTGTGTGTGACACTGTACCAGAGTAAAACTTAAAATGGCTGAGAGTTATGTTTTGATTTTGTAAATTGTGAGGAGGACCTTAGTGACCAGGCAGTTTGGGAAAAGAAAGGCAAAGCTCAGACATTATAGCAGACATAATAAATATTAATTTTATCTTTTTAAAAAGATTTTATTTATTTATTTGAGAGAGAAAGAGAAAGAGAGCATGAGTGGGGGAGGGTCAAGGGAAGAGGGAGAAGCAGGCTCCCTGCTTTATTAAACGATTCTTGATCCCAAGACCCTGAGATAATGACCTAAGCTGAAGGCAGATGCTTAACTGACTGAGCCACCCAGGCACTCCAACAAATTTTAATTTTAGATAAATTATAAATAGATGCATAGGGATACTGATGATTTGGCAAATGTTCTATTTAAACCTAATGGTACCTCTGTTCCATCTGGCATGTCTTTTATTACCTTTCAGAGCTTTTGTACCCCAGTTACAGACTTCTGTTTTAGTTTACTGTAAGGCTGATAATGCTGAAGAGAATATCCTCAACCTGTGTTCAAATCAAAGTCTACTTAATACTAGTGGTGATAACAAACTTTACTGACTCTGTGCCAAATAATAATAGAGGACTCAAAGCAACCGTATAGATTTGGTATTATCATCATCTCCATTTTCTTACAGTAAACTGAAGGTTAGGCATAATAAGTAACCTGATCAAGGTAATACACTTAATATGTGTTGGAATCCAAGTAGTTTGACTCCAGAACCCAGGTCCCCGCAGGCTATAATGCCTAATACCTCCCTCAAGAGCCTTTCCTGATTAGCTCAAGAGAGTTCTCTCACTTGTTGTGTGTTTTAGTAGGTTGACATAGAGTAGAACAGTGAATTTCAAATTTTACTGCATGTGTGAATCACATAAGAAATCTTGTTAAAATGCAGACTCTGTTTTAGGAGGTTTTTGGCAATGTCTGAAATTCTGCATGTCTGAGAAGTCCAGCTGATGTACTGCTGCTGGCCCTAGGTGCCCACTCTGAGTAGCTCAGTATTTCTTAGTCCTGAATGCACAGCCAGAATTACCTGACGTTTTGTCCACTTCTGAAATTTGGGAATGGAGCACAAGAAACTGCATTTTGTAAAAGCCTCACAGGTTATTCTGAATAAAAGCCACAGGAGAAACCACAGTTGAATTTCTGGCTGAACCTACTTTATTCTATTTTATCCTTAAAGGTTGTGGAAGCTCCAGAATTTTGAATGAGAGGTTATTCAGAAAGAGGAAACTAGGGAACTAGAAAAACTGAAGGGAATTGGTGGAGATGCTAAGGCTAAATCCCACCTTGCCAAAGCACATTATGACTGTGCCATGGGGTGCAACTCTCTCAGTTATAGACATAAGAATGGTGCACTCTGTCATTGGGAGTGTGTACTGGGGAGGGGTGAAGCAAAAAGATAATGCTAATGTAAGAGTGGGTGAAGAAGGGAGCATGTGCAATTTGAATAAATCTGCCTAAGTGATTCTAATATAACCTCTCTATGCCCAGAGAATCACAGCTAAAGCATGTGTTACGATTATATTTCAGTTGTGTGTAGTGTTTTGAGATTTTTCTCCAGTTTTGCTTCTCTCTACCCCTAAATAAGTTATAAACGTCTCAATAATAAGACTTGTGACTTCTTTTGTCTTTCTACCAAGTGAAAGAATTCAGCAAGGTCTCATTCATTGTGTGCTATATTTATGAATATATTCATTCAACAGATGTACCAACAAATGTTTCACACGTCAAGCAATATGATAGAAAATTAAATGTGTCAGACACAGTTCTTATCCTCAAAGAGCTCACAGTCTAGTAAAGGTAGAGAGGGAAGTATATATGCAAGTATTCTAAAAGGGTTTTGAAAAGATGTCAGAGACCTTTGAGAGAAACACATAGTTTAGGAAATTTATCCTGAAATTAATGGAGTTAAGTAGGTGCAGGTAAGTAGACCAAGTGTAGTTTCATTAAAATAGGTCATCTTGAAGAAACTATTAAAAAAAAAAATCAAAATTCTCTAAGCCCAGTGACCTTCTTGGCCGAAAGATGTCAAAATACCTTTATGTAAAAGCATACACAGTTAAGGTGAATTCTATCCATTGCCCACATGAACCTGTAGGCAACTTCTTTAATGGTAAAAGAGAAATATTTTGGTAAACATTTTGGCATCATTTAATATAGGCCATCTGTGCATACTTCTGTGGGAAAATAAAATGTTTTAAATTGGTTGTTTTTGTATTTAAACACCTCTGGAAGCCTAAATTAGGTTCAAACTAGTACACTGAGGCTATGTAGTCAGTGCCTTTTTGTTGTACATCATACAAAATAAAAGAAGACCAACAAAATCTCTGATATATAGATCAGAGATAATGAGGATGATAACCATTTTTTCTTCAAGTTGAAGATGTTGTGCAAACCTACTTTTTCTAGCTGCCTGTAGTGAAAGCTACCTCATAATATAATTGGAAGCAAATCATCCCAGGGGTCATAATTTCTAAATTCCTGTGACATGAACAAATCTATTTATAAAGCCAACTAAGTATGTACTCTCCCTTTTTACAAATATCAAAGCAATTTCAGAGGTCTGGAAAGTCTGTGATTACCTCTCAGTTTTTGGTGGCCTCCCTTAAGTATTAATTATATTAGAACACATTTGCACTGGCTGGTTAACTAGAAAACTAACAGTAACAACAACAAAAGACCATAAAAATTAAAATAAAAGCCCCTTAGTTTGTACCAAGGTATACATTTTCACAGCAACATCTTTTCCTAACTCGGGGAGAAAAGCTTGCACCTGAGCCACAGAACTGCACAAAGCCTTGGACTCATCTTTGAGTGCCCCCAGGCACTTGGTTTCTATAGGCATGTAAAGAATGCAGTATAAGGAATGCAGTTTGTTCCTTTCTGAGCCAGGAAAGTTAGGTTTAGAATAATAAGCGTGAGTGAGGAGTTATGGCAATTTTCTGAGTAATTCAGATAAAGTCTCTCCAGTTGTCATCAGAATATCTGCCAAGCTGTAACTTAATTACTGTTGCAAAAATTCAACCATGTTAGTGTATATCTTCTTCCCTTCTGGTAAATGTAATTATATACTAGGCTCTTTGTAACTTTCTAAATTACTGTCCAAATTCAGTTTTGAGGGTGTTCCCTTTTACTCTTTGAGCTAGGTGGCATCATGGCCCCCACAACATATCCACGACTCAATTCTAGAAGCTATGGATATGTTACATCACAAAAAGAACCTTGCAGATGTGATTAATTAAGGATCTAATTATGAGGCAATTACACTGGTTATCCAGTTGGGCCCAATGTAATCACTAGGATCCTTATAAGAGGGAGGCTGGGGGCGCCTGGGTGGCTCAGTCGTTAAGCATCTGCCTTCGGCTCAGGTCATGATCCCAGGGTCCTGGGATCTAGCCCCGCATCGGGCTCTCTGCTCAGCATGTAGCCTGCTTCTCCCTCTCCCACTCCCCCTGCTTGTGTTCCCTCTCTCACTGTGGGTCTCTGTCAAATAAATAAATAAAATCTTTAAAAAAAAAAGAAGAGAGGGAGGCTGAAGGGTGAGAATTACTAGATGTGGGGAAAGAAGCAAAAAGTAGGAGTTATGTGAGCAAGAGACCATAAGACAAAGAATGCCTGTAGGCTCTAGAAGTTGGAAAAGGCAAGTCAATGAACTGTTTCCTCAGAGCCTTGACAGAGCCTGACACCTTGACACAGCAAGACTGATTTGGATTTCTTAACTCCAATTACTAAAATTGTGTTCTTTTAGTTTACTAAGCTTGCGATATAACTTCTTATACCAGTTACAGTAAAAACTAATACACCTGAACATTGCACAATTACTCAAGCAATGTATATTAAATTAAGTGAAGGAATGAATTTAAAATCAAACTGTTAACCTAAAAGAGTAGCATGGGAATAGCAGGAAGTTTCACCATAGCCTAACTATAACTGTTAGGACAATTACTGAAGCAGAAAACAGAAATGTCCCAAGGGACACACCAAACCTCTCATTAATTTTCTAAGTTGATTCTTCTTGAGGGGAGTAAAACAGGCATCAAGGTTTCATTCTTTGCAAGTGAGGTAAAGAAGAAATGTGTACACTGAATGCTGAATGTTTAATCTTTAATGCTTACTATGGCACAAAGAAATTGTGAAAACTGCTAAAAATGGCCATGTATATTTGTTCATTTTCTCTGTGGATCAGGTCAGAACTCAAAGTCATGTTTTTGACTGACGAATTCTACATAATCAAATAGCATACAGCATGAATCTGCATATTGTCAAATGCTGCAAATTTCATTTGTATTACTTGAAGAAATGCAGCTCATTCAGATAAGACAAACTTTTTTTAAAAAGATTTTATTTATTTATTTGAGAGAGAGAGAGAGCATAAGCACAAGCAGGGGGAATGGCAGGCAGAGGGAGAGATAGAAGCAGGCTCCCTGCTGAGCAAGGAGACCAATGTGGGGCTCGATCCCAGGACCCTGGGATCATGCCTGAGCTGAGGGCAGACACTTAGCCGACTGAGCCACCCAGGCACCCCCCCCCTTTATTTTGAGACAAACTTTTAATGTGAAGAATTCAATATTTAAAAAAAATTCCATTTAGCATAATCTTTGTTACTAAAATTGGTCTAGTGTAAGTTATTAGCTTAGCAACATTACTAAAGATGATTTTACTCATGTAATTCTTATGTTGTTAATATAAATCAGTGGTTGTGAACATGTAACCTGTCCCAAATTTGCTCTAAAAACACTAAGTGTGGGGCGCCTGGGTGGCTCAGTCGGTTAAGCGTCTGCCTTCGGCTCAGGTCATGATCCCAGGGTCCTGGGATCGAGTCCCACATCGGGCTCCCTGCTCGGCGGGAAGCCTGCTTCTCCCTCTCCCTCTCCCACTCCCCCTGCTTGTGTTCCCTCTCTCGCTGTGTCTCTCTCTGTCAAATAAATAAAATCTTCTAAAAAAATAAAAAAATAAAAAATAAAAAATAAAAACACTAAGTGTTTATGCTATTTAAAATGTTAAGTACTCAAGGAAGAAGGAGACTTCTGGGGAAGATGGAGTAGAAAGATCCTAGGCATACCTTCTCCCACAAATGCAACTAGATAACACCCACATCAGTATAAATAACCCAGAAAATGACCAAAGACTCTTCTCACACCAAGCAACCCAGGCACGGGGGACCCACCTGGAGAAGACAAATCTCCATAACATTTGGCTTCGAAAACCTGAGGGAACTAATTTCATGAGTTCTTTAGAGTCTGTGGAGTTTAAGATCTGGAACTTTAAAAATCAGTGGTCTAGGCTCTGGGACATCCAGGAGGGCAAAAAGAAATTGAATCCTCACCCTTACAGAGACACCACTCCAAAATGACTCTTGCTCTAGGGAGAGGGGAAGATAACCACACACACCAGTCCAATTGTGGCCCCAGCAATGGGCTGGGGAAGACAGTGGGTCTGAATGCAGGTCCCAAACCAAAGGAAAGTTTTCAGGGAACAACAAAGAGAGAGGACCCTGAAGTTTAGTGCTACTACACCTCTGGCAAATCTGGTCTGACTCAACTCAAGCCCAAGGCAGCCTCCAACTGGCCCAGTAACAAACAGCACAGGGACCTAAGATGGTCCACAACAGGCAAAGAGAGCCATTGTAGATGACTGGACTAAATGCAAACATGGCTCAGCCACATTAGTAGGATGCACACAACACACATAGTAGATGCCCCTGAAGTGCCAGGTTCTGATGAACAAGGGACATTGCATTGCGGGGCATTACAGGATCTCTTCATAAGGCCACTGCTTTCAAGAGCAGGAGATAGCTGACTTTCCTAACACACAGAAACAGGCATAGAGAGTTAGACAAAATGAGGAGACAGAGGAATATGTTCCAAATGAAAGAACAGGGCAAAAATCCCAGCAAGAGAGCTAGCTAAATGAAACAGAGGTAAGTAGTATGCCTGATAGAGAATTTAAAGTAATGGTCATAAAAATACTCACTGGACTTGAGAAGAGTGGAGGACCTCAAGAAGATCCTCAACAAAGACACAGAAAACATAAAAAAGAAATGATCAGAGATGAAGAACTTAATACATAAAATTAAAAATACACTAGATGGAATAAATAATAGACAGAGGAGGTAGAAGAACAGATCAGTGACCTGGAGGACAGAGTAATAGAAAGCAATCAAGTGAACAGGGGAGAGAAAGGAGAATAATAAAAAAAGAACATAGATTTAGGGAACTCAGTGACATAATCAAGTGTAATAACATTTGCATTATAGAGATCCCAGAAGGAGGAGAGAAAGAAGAGGGGACAAAAAATTTATTTGAATAAATCATAGCTGAAAACTTCCTGAATCTGGGGAAGAAAACAGAAATCCAGATCCAGGGGCACAGAAAGCTCTCAACAAAATCAACTTAAGGAGGTCCACACCAAGACACATAGTAATTAAAATGGCAAAAATAGTGATAAAGAGAGCATTTTAAAAGCAGCAAGCAAGGAAAACAGTTACAAAGGAAACTCCATAAACTTATTAACTTAATTTTCAGCAGAAATTTTGAAGGATAGAAGAAAGTGGCATGATACATTCAAGGAGGAGGAGAAGAAGAGGGAGAAGGAGAAGAAGAAGAAGAAGAAGAAGAAGAAGAAGAAGAAGAAGAAGAAG
>NC_058415.1:35311518-35463371 GCF_002201575.2 Neomonachus schauinslandi | reverse complement strand
AAGAAGAAGAAGAAGAAGAAGAAGAAGAAGAAGAAGAAGAAGAAGAAAAGAAAAAATAAAACCTGCAACCAAGAATGCTCTATCCAGAAAGGCTACCATTCAGAATAGAAGGAGAGACAAAGAGTTTCTTGGCAAGCAATAGTTAAAGGGATTCATCACAACTAAACTAGCCCTACAAGAAATGTCAAAGGGTGTTTTTTGAGTGGAAAGGAAAAACCATAAGTAGGAGTAAGAAAAGTAGGAAGCACAAAAAGAGTAAAATTAAGTATAGCTATAAAAACCAGTCAAGGGATCCATAAAATAAAAGGATGTAAAGGGGTGCCTGGGTGGCTCAGTCGTTAAGCATCTGCCTTCAACTCAGGTCATGATCCCAGGGTCCTGGGATCGAACCCCGCTTTGCACTCCCTGCTCAGCGGGAAGCCTGCTTCTCCCTCTCCCACTCCCCCTGTTTGTGTTCCCTTTCACTGTGTCTCTCTCTGTCAAATAAATAAATAATATCTTAAAAAATAAAAATAAAATGTAAGGTAGGACACAATATACCTAAAATGTGGGTGGGAGAGGAGTAAAAATTTAGTGTTTTTAGAATGGGTTCAAACTTAAGCAACTGTCAACTTAATATAGACTGCTATCTGCATGAGATGTTATATATAACCTAATGATAACCACAAATGTAAAACTGATAATAGATATAAAAAAATAAGGAGGAAGGAATCCAAGTATATTACTAAAGAAAGCCAACACACCATGAGAGAAGAGAACAAGAGAAGAAAGGAATAAAGAAGAACTATAAAAACAACCATAAAACAAATAACAAAATGGCAATAAATACATATCTATCAATACTTACTTTAAATGTAAATGGACTAAACACTCCAATCAAAAGACATAGAGTGAAAGAATGGATAAAAAGCAAGACTCATTTATAATCTGCCTATAAAAGACACACTTCAGACCCAAAGACACATGCAGTTTGAAAGTAAAAGGACAGAAAAGCATTTATCATGCAAATGTAAGTAAAAAGAAAGCCTGGGTATCAATACTTGTATTAGACAAAATAAACTTTAAAATAAAGACTGTAATAATAGACAAAGAAGGACACTACATATCATAAAGGGAACAATCAAGTGAGATTTATTCTTGGGCTACAAGGGTGGTCCAATATTTACAAATCATTTCAATAGATGCAGAAAAAGCATTTCACAAAGTACAACATCCATTCATGATAAAAAAAAACACACAAAAACATAAACAAAAAAAAAATAACACCCGCCAAAACCTCAACAAGTAGGTTTAAAGAACATACCTTAACATAACTATATAAAAAACCCCACAGCTAACCTCATACTCAATGGTGAAAACTGACAGCATTTCTTTTAAGATCAGTAACAAGACAAGGATGTCTACTCTACCTACTTTTACACAACCTAATATTGGAAGTCCTACCCACAGCAATCAGATAAGAAAAATAAAAATAAAAGACATCTAAATTGGTAAGAAAGAAATAAAACTTTCACTATTTGTAGATGACATGATGCTATATATAGACTCCACCAAAAAACTATTAGAACTAATAAATGAATTTGGTAATGTTGCAGGATACAAAATCAACATACAGAAATCTATATGCATTTCTGTATATTAGCGCATTTCTATATGCTAATAATGAAGTAGCAGGAAGAAAAATTAAGAAAACAATCTCATTTGCAATTGTACCAAAGATAATAAAATACCTAGAAATAAACTTGACCAAGGACATGAAAGATCTGTACTCTGAAAAGTATAAAATATTGATCAAAGAAATTGAAAATGACACAAATAAATGGAAAGGTATTCCATGCTCATGGGTTAGAAGAACAAATATTGTTAAAACGTCACTACTACTCAAAGAATTCTACACATTTAATGTGATCCCTATCAAAATATCAACAGCATTTTTTCTCAGAAAATCTTAAAATTGTATGGAACCCCAAAAGACTCTGAATAGCCAAAGCAATCTTGAAAAAGAAGAACAAAGATGGAAGTATCACAATCCCAGATTTCAAGCTATAGTACAAAGCTGTAGTAATCAAAACATTATGGTACAGGAACAAAAATAGACATATAGATCAGTGGAACAGAATAGAGAGCCCAGAAATAAACCCATAATTATATGGTCAATTAATCTTTGACAAAGGAGGCAAGAGCATACAATGCAAAAAAATCTCTTCAACAAATGGTGTTGAGACATACAAAAGAATGAAATTGGGCCACTTTCTTACACCATATATAAGGATAAACACAAAATGGATTAAGGCCCTAAATGTGAGACCTGAAACCATAAAGAACCTAGAAGAGAGCACAGGCAGTAATCTCTTTGACATTGGTCATAGTAACATTTTTGTAGATATGTCTCCTGAGGGAAAGGTAACAAAAGCAAAAATAAACTATTGGGACTTCATCAAAATCAAAAGTTTCTGCACAGCAAAGAACACAACAAATAAGACTAAAAGGGAACCTACTCGGTATGCCTGGGTGACTCAGTTGGTTAAGCATCTGCCTTTGGCTCAGGTCATGATCCCAGGGTTCTGGGATCAAGTCCTGCATCGGGCTCCTTGCTCAGCAGGGAGCCTGCTTCTCCTTCTTCCTGCTGTTCCTCCTGCTTGTGCGCTCTCTATCTCTTTGACAAATAAATAAATAAAATCTTAAAAAATGCGAACCTACTCAATGAGAGACGATATTTGCAAATGACATATTCAATAAAGGGTTAGTGTCCAAAATATATAAAGAACTGGTTCAACTAAGCACCCAAAAAACAAATAAACCAGTTAAAAATGGGCAAAAGACATGAATTTCTCCATAGAGGACATTTCTCCATAGAGGACATCCAAATGACCAATAGACACATGAAAAGATGCTCAGTGTCACTAATCATCACGGAAATTCAAGTCAAAACCACAATGAGATATCACCTCACACCTGTCAGAATGGCTAAAATCAAAAACACAAGAAATAACAAGTATTGGCAAGGATGTGGAGATAAAGGAAACTTCGTGCACTCTTGGTGACAATGCAAATTGGTGCAGCCACTTCAAAAATAGCAGGGAGGTTCCTCAGAAAATTAAGGATAGAATTACCATATGATCCAATAATTTCACTATTGGGTGTTTACCCAAAGAATATGAAAATGCTAATTCAAAAAGATATATGCACCATTATGTTTATTGTAGCATTAGTTACAACAGCCAAATTATGGAAGCAAGTGTCCATCGATAGATGAATAGATAAAGAAGAGGTGATATATATACACATTAGTATAATACTCAGCCATGAAAAATAACGCAGTCTTGCCATTTGCAAAAATGTGAATGAATATAGAGGGTATAATGCTAAGTGAAATAGGTCAGTCAGAAAAAGACCAATATCATATGGCTTCATTCACATGTGGAATTTAAGCAAACAAATGAAAAAAGGGGAAAAAATAAAGAAACCAAGAAACACTCTTAACTACAGAGAACAAATAGATGGTTACCAGAGGGGAGGTGGGTGGGGGATGGGTGAAATAGGTGATATGGATTAAGAGCATGCTTATAATGATATAATGTATGGTGATTAACATAACATAATAAAATTTAAAAAATCATATGGGAATAAAAAAAGAGCACACTTACAGTGATGAGCACTGGGTAATGTGTAGAATTGTTGAATCAATATATCATATACCTGAAATTAATATAACTGTATATTAATTATACCAGAATCAAAATTTTAAAAAAATTTTAAAAATGTAAGTACACAAGAGAATTTGGGAGGAGTTACATTTTCAATGAATTAGCTTGTTTTGTTATGTGAATCATACATTACCACTTTAAATGAATCATGATAACAGTTTGGTGATGCTATTTGTCCAGCCACCACCAAATCAATACAAGGATTTTTGTCAAAGCAAGTGCTTTTTCTATATATATAGAGTTGTGAGTGTGTGTATGTGTATACACACTAAAAAGCAATTTCTCTTTTCACAGGATCCAATTCAAATTAATTAAGGCTTATATTACAAGGTAACACCTAAGTTTCTAAACCTTAAATCCTCATAATTGTGAAGATTTGGTCTGTTGCTTTTTTTGGAAGCTTCTTGTTATGGAAAATCCAAAACACAAAAGTAGAAAATACTATAATGCTGTGTTCCAGTTTGAACATTAATCAACTCCTGGCCTCTCTTGTTTCATCTATTACTTTCCCCACCTGCTCTTATAAATACGCAGCCCACTAGATACCTGGTTTCCACTCTAGAACTTAAGACCTTTAATCAAAGATCTTCAGCTGATGCTGAAAATCAGTTTTCAGAATACTTTTTTTTTTTAAGTATGCTCCACACCCAGCATGGGGATTGGACTCACAATCCTGAGATCAAGAGTTGCACACTCCACCGACTGAGCCAGCCAGGCACCCCAGTGTTCAGAATTCTTAAAGAAACTTTAAAGTTTTCTCTTTATACTTATCTTATTTTTACTTTTCAATCATTTTGTTAACCACATGATTTTTCTCTATATTGTTTAATTTCTCCTTTTGAATATTGAATCTGTAAAAATCTTTCAGGCAGGGTGACAGATAGAACCTATTAGAAATTCCTTATCTTTGTAGGTTGATACTTTTTGAGTCTTAGTCCCTCTGCTAAATAATAACTGCTGAGATTCTTGAATTAACCTCCTCCATGGAAAGAGGTTTTATTAGAAACAATTAATTTCATTAGAATAACCAATAACAAGGTTGATGAATGTAAAATTATAGAACAATAAACTGTCTATATTTAATTTACTAGTTTCTTAAATGTAGAAAGGCTAGGCAGAGTGAGGGAAATTTATATCTGTTCCTCCTTCCCTGCTACAGTTTTCTGCAAGCAATAAAACTGTGCTCTTATTGGCCTTGGGGAGACAAGATTTTCCTTCCTCCCTTCTCTCCCTGTAATTCCACACCGAATTAAGGCTGAGATCATGGACCCTGTGCTTATATTTTACTTCTGTAACATCGCTTTCCTGCAGGAGACGAAGAGCCACAGTACCCCTCTGAATCCTCACCATTTAGAAAGAAAAGGTCTGAATATCTGCTCAGGAAGACTGCCTGTCCCTTCCATTCTCAAAACACAAAACCAAAATAAAACACCCTTTCTTCCGTCTCTCTGCTTCTCTGGGGACTGCAGTATTTTCTGGCCCATTTCTTAAAGATCCTTGACAAGTTGCTGTTTGTTTTTTGCCTTTATCTCTCTACTGGCGATTTGGATGGCTTATAATTACAGGTGCAATGTTTGTTTCCTTCATCCAACGTATTTTTTTTTATTAAATTTTTTTTTATTTTTACATTTTTTTAAATTCTTATGTTAATCCCCATACATTACATCATTAGTTTTAGATGTAGTGTTCCATGATTCATTGTTTGTGCATAACACCCAGTGGTCCATGCAGAACATGGACCCATCACCAGGCTAACCCATTCTCCCACCCCCCTCCCCTCTAGAACCCTCAGTTTGTTTTTCAGAGTCCATCGTCTCTCATGGTTCGTCTACCCCTCCAATTTCCCCCGCTTCATTCTTCCCCTCCCGCTACCTTCTTCTTCTTCTTTTTTTTTTCTTAACATATATTGAATTATTTGTTTCAGAGGTACAGATCTGAGATTCAATAGTCTTGCACAATTCACAGTGCTTACCAGAGCAATACCCTCCCCAGTGTCTTTCACCCAGTCACCCCATTCCTCCCACCCCACCCCCCACTCCAGCAACCCTCAGTTTGTTTCCAGTGATTAAGAATTCCTCATATCAGTGAGGTCATATGATACATGTCTTTCTCTATTTGACTTATTTTGCTCAACATAATACCCTCCAGTTCCATCCACGTCGTTGCAAATGGCAAGATCTCATTCCTTTTGATGGCTGCATAATATTCCATTGTATATATATACCACCTCTTCTTTATCCATTCATCTGTCGATGGACATCTTGGCTCTTTCCACAGTTTGGCTATTGTGGACATTGCTGAAATAAACATCGGGGTGCACGTACGCTTTCGGATCCCTACTTTTGTGTCTTTGGGGTAAATACCCAGTAGTGCAATTGCTGGATCATATGGTAGCTCTATTTTCAACTTTTTGAGGAATCTCCATACTGTTTTCCAGAGTGGCTGCACCAGCTTGCATTCCCACCAACAGTGTAGGAGGGTTCCCCTTTGTCCGCATCCCTGCCAACATCTGTCGTTTCCTGACTTCTTAATTTTAGCCATTCTGACTGGTGTGAGGTGGTATCTCATTGAGGTTTGATTTGGATTTCCCTGATGCAGAGCGATATTGAGCACTTTTTCATGTGTCTGTTGGCCATTTGGATGTCTTCTTTGGAAAAATGTCTGTTCATGTCTTCTGCCCATTTCTTGATTGGATTCTTTGTTCTTTGCGTGTTGAGTTTGATAAGTTCTTTCTAGATTTTGGATACTAGCCTATTATCTGAAATGTCATTTGCAAATATCTTCTCCCATTCTGTAGGTTATCTTTTGGTTTTGTGACTGTTTCTTTTGCTGTGCAAAAGCTTTTTATCTTGATGAAGTCCGAATAGTTCATTTTTGCCCTCTCTTCCCTTGCCTTTGGTGATGTTTCTAGAAGAAGTTGCTGTGGCTGAGGTCAAAGAGTTTGCTGCCTGTGTTCTCCTTTAGGATTTGGATGGACTCCTGTCTCACATTGAGGTCTTTCAAACATTTGGAGTCTATTTTTGTGTGTGGTGTAAGGAAATGTTCCAGTTTCATTAATCTGCATGTGGCTATCCAATTTTCCCATCACCATTTGTTGAAGAGACTGTCTTTTTTCCATTGGACATTCTTTCCTGCTTTGTGAAAGATGAGTTGACCATAGAGTTGAGGGTCCATTTCTGGGCTCTCTATTCTGTTCCATTGATCTATGTGTCTGTTTTTGTACCAGTACCATACTGTCTTGATGATGACAGCTTTGTAATAGAGCTGGAAGTCCAGAATTGTGATGCCGCCAGCTTTGCTTTTCTTTATCAGCATTCCTCTGGCTATGCGGGGTCTTTTCTGGTTCCATACACATTTTAGGATTATTTGTTCCATTTCTTAGAAAAAAGTGGATGGTATTTTGATGGGGATTGCATTGAATGTGTAGATTGCTCTAGGTAGCATTGACATCTTCACAATATTCGTTCTTCCAATCCATGAGCATGGAACGTTTTTCCATTTCTTTGTGTCTTCCTCAGTTTCTTTCATGAGTATTTTATAGTTTTCTGAGTACAGATCCTTTGCCTCTTTGGTTAGATTTATTCCTAGGTATCTTATGGTTTTGGGTGCAACTGTAAATGGGATCGATTCCTTAATTTCTCTTTCTTCTGTCTTGTTGTTGGTGTATAGGAATGCCACTGACTTCTGTGCATTGATTTTATATCCTGCCAGTTGACTGAATTCCTGTATGAGTTCTAGCAGTTTTGGGGTGGAGTCTTTTGGGTTTTCCACATAAAGTATCATATCATCTGCAAAGAGTGAGAGTTGACTTCTTTGCCGATTTGGATGCCTTTGATTTCTTTTTGTTGTCTGATTGCTGTGGCTAGGACTTCCAATACTATGTTGAATAGCAGTGGTAATAGTGGGCATCCCGGCCGCGTTCCTGACCTTAGGGGGAAAGCTCTCAGTTTTTCCCCCTTGAGAATGATATTCGCTGTAGGGTTTTCATAGATGGCTTTCATGATATTGAGGTATGTACCCTCTATGCCTATACTCTGAAGTGTTTTCATCAAGAAAGGATGCTGTACTTTGTCAAAAGTTTTTTCTGCATCAATTGATGGATCATATGATTCTTGTTCTTTCTTTTGTTAATGTATTGTATCACGTTGATTGATTTGCGGGTGTTGAACCAACCTTGTAGCCCAGGGATAAATCCCACTTGGTCATGGTGAATAATCCTTTTAATGGACTGTTGGATCCTATTGGCTAGTATTTTGGAGAGAATTTTTACATCCATGTTCATCAGGGATATTGGTCTGTAACTCTCCTTTTTGATGGGGTCTTTGTCTGGTTTGGGGATCAAGGTAATGCTGGCCTCATAAAATGAGTTTGGAAGTTTTCCTTCCATTTCTATTTTTTGGAACAGTTTCAGAAGAATAGGTATTAATTCTTCTTTAAATGTTTGGTAGAATTCCCCTGGGAAGCCATCTGGCCCTGGGCTTTTGTTTGTTGGGAGATTTTGGATGACTGCTTCAATTTCCTTAGTGGTTATAGGTCTGTTCAGGTTTTCTATTTCTTCCTGGTTCAGTTTTGGTAGTTGATACATCTCTAGGAATGCATCCATTTCTTCTCGGTTATCGAATTTGTTGGTATAGAGTTGCTCATAATATGTTCTTAGAATTGTTTGTATTTCTTTGGTGTTGGTTGTGATCTCTCCTCTTTCATTCATGATTTTGTTGATTTGGGTCCTTTTTCTTTTCTTTTTGATAAGTCTGGTCAGGGGTTTATGAATCTTGTTAATTCTTTCAAAGAACCAGCTCCTAGTTTTGTTGATCTGTTCTACTGTTCTTTTAGTTTCTATTTCATTGATTTCTGCTCTGATCTTTATTTTTTTATTTTTTTTAAAGATTTTATTCATTTATTTGAGAGAGAGAATGAGAGACAGACGGCATGAGAGGGAGGAGGGTCAGAGGGAGAAGCAGACTCCCTGCCGAGCAGGGAGCCCAATGCGGGACTCGATCCCGGGACTCCAGGATCATGACCTGAGCCGAAGGCAGTCACTTAACCAACTGAGCCACCCAGGCGCCCCTGCTCTGATCTTTATTATTTCTCTTCTCCTTCTGGGTTTAGGCTTTATTTGCTGTTCTTTCTCCAGCTCCTTTAGGTGTGGGGTTAGGTTGTGTACTTGAGACCTTTCTTGTTTCTTGAGAAAGGCTTGTATTGCTATATACTTTCCTCTTAGGACTGCCTTTGCTGCATTCCAAAGATTTTGAATAGTTGTGTTTTCATTTTCATGGGTTTCCATGTATTTTTTTAATTCTTCTTTAATTTCCTGGTTGACCCATTCATTCTTCAGTAGGATTCTCTTTAGCCTCCATGTATTTGAGTTCTTTCCGACTTTCCTCTTGTGATTGAGTTCTAGTTTCAAAGCATTGTGGTCTGAAAATAGGCAGGGAATGATCCCAATCTTTTGGTACCGGTTGAGACCTGATTTATGACGTAGGATGTGATCTATTCTGGAGAAGGTTCCATGGGCACTTGAGACGAATGTGTATTCCGTTGCTTTGGGATGGAATGTTCTGAATATGTCTGTGAAGTCCATTTGGTCCAGTGTGTCATTTAAAGTCTTTATTTCCTTGTTAATCTTTTGCTTAGATGATCTGGCATTTCAGTGAGGGGGTGTTAAAGTCCCCCAATATTATTGTATTGTTGTCGATGTGTTTCTTTGCTTTTGTTATTAATTGCCTTCTATAATTGGCTGCTCCCATGTTAGGGGCATAGATATTTACAACTGTTAGATCTTCCTGTTGAATAGACACTTTCAGTAGGATATAATGTCCTTCCTCTTCTCTTATTACAGTCTTTGGTTTAAAATCTAATTTGTCTGATATAAGGATTGCCACGCCAGCTTTCTTCTGGTGTCCATTAGCATGGTAAATTGTTTTCCACCACCTCACTTTCAATCTGGGGGTGTCTTTGGTTCTAAAATGAGTCTCTTGCAGACAGCATATCGATGGGTCTTGTTTTTTATTTATTTTTTATTTTATTTTTTTATTTTTTAAAGATTTTATTTATTTATTTATTTGACAGAGAGAGAGACAGTGAGAGAGGGAACACAAGCAGGGGGAGTGGGAGAGGGAGAAGCAGGCTTCCCGCTGAGCAGGGAGCCCGATGTGGGACTCGATCCCAGGACCCTGGGATCATGACCTGAGCCAAAGGCAGACGCTTAACGACTGAGCCACCCAGGCGCCCGGGTCTTGTTTTTTAATCCAGTCTGATAGCCTGTGTCTTTTGATTGGGTCATTGAGCCCATTTACACTCAGAGTAACTATTGAAAGATAGGAATTTAGTGCCATTGTATTGCCTGTAAGGTGACTGTTACCGTATATTGTCTGTGTTTCTTTCTGGTCTATGTTGCTTTTAGCATCTCTCTTTGCTTAGAGGACCCCTTTCAGGATTTCTTTTAGGGCTGGTTTTGTGTTTGCAAGTTCCTTTAGTTTTTGTTTGTCCTGGAAGCTTTTTATCTCTCCTTCAATTTTCAATGACAGCCTAGCTGGATATAGTATTCTTGGCTGCATATTTTTCTCATTTAGTGCTCTGAATATATCCTGTCAGTCCTTTCTGGCCTGCCAGGTCTCTGTGGATAGGTCTGTTGCCAATCTAATGTTTCTACTATTGTAGGTTACATATCTCTTCTCCTGAGCTGCTTTCAGGATCTTCTCTTTGTCTATGAGACTCTTAAGTTTTACTATTAGATGTTGGGGTGTTGACCTATTTTTATTGATTTTGAGAGGGGTTCTCTGTGCTTCCTGGATTTTGATGCCTGTTTCCTTCCCCAAATTAGGGAAGTTCTCTGCTATAATTTGCTCCAATATACCTTCTGCCCCTCTCTCTCTTTCTTCTTCTTCTGGGATCCCAATTATTCTAATGTTGTTTCATCTTATGGTATCGCTTATCTCTCAAATTCTGCCCTCGTGATCCAGTAGTTGTTTATCTCTCTTTTTCTCAGCTTCTTTATTTTCCATCATTTGGTCTTCTATATCAGTGATTCTCTCTTCTGCCTCATTTATCCTAGCAGTTAGCGCCCCCATATTTGATTGCACCTCATGAATAGCCTTTTTGATTTCTACTTGGTTAGATTTTAGTTCTTTTACTTCTCCAGAAAGGGTTTCTCTAATAACTTCCATATTTTTTTCAAGCCCAGCTAGTATTTTTAAAGTGAAGATTCTGAACTCTAGATCTGACATCGTAGTAATGTCTGTATTGAGTAGGTCCGTGGCAGTAGGTACTATCTGTTGTTCTTTTTGTTGAGGTGATTTTTTCCGTCTTGTCATTTTGTGCAGAGGAGAATAGATTAATGAGAGAACAAAATGCTGGCAGAGTAACAAAATCCCCAGAAAATATACCCTAAACAAATCAGAAAAGACCTGAAACAGTGGGAAAAGAAAGGGAAAGAGAGAAAAAAGAAAAAGAAAAAAAAAGAAAAAGATAAAGATAAAAACAAACACAAACAAACAAAACAAAACAACAGCAACAAAAAAAAACCCAGAACGTGATCAAATATGATCAGGCTGGTATATAGATCAGTGCCACACACTAGATTTGGGGTGTATTTTGGTCTGTTAGAAGAAAGTGCCTCCCAAAATTTTAAAGAAAGAAAAATTTATATATGTACAAACATAGGGGTTGATATGATGAAGGGATGGAATATGACTGTAAAGATGAAAATTTTAAAAAAAATTTATAAAAGGAATTGATAAGAAGTTGTTTGAGAAAAGAAAGGATTTCAAAAAAGAAAAAAGAAAAAAAAAGGGAGAGAATGTGATCAGGCAGGGGAGTAGAAAAAACCATATACTAGAAATTTTGGGTATATTTTGATCTGTTAGAAGAAACCAATTCAAAATTTTAAAGAGAGAACAACTTATATAAATATGCCAAAAATATGGGTAACTACTATGAAGGGATAGAATATGACTCTATAAATGAAAAATAAAAATGTTTTTTTAAAAAGGGATTGATAAGATGTTGGTTGAAAAGGGAAAAAGAAAAATTCAAAAAAAAAAAGAAAAAAGAAAAAAAGACAGTTTAAAAAAAAAAAAACTTAACTTTGAAAGACTAAAGAATCATGGTAAAAAGGCCATGAATTCTATGTGTAGTATTCCCCTAGCGCTGGAGTTCTGCCGTTCTCATTGATCGGTAAACTTGGTCTTGGCTGGCTGTTCTCGCTGATCTTCTGGGGGAGGGGCCTGTTGCCGTGGTTCCCAAATGTCTTTGCCGGAGGCGGAAGTGCTTCACCCTTGCCCGGTACCGGCTAAGTAATCTGCTTGGGTTGCTCTCCAGAGCTTTTGTTCCCTGCGAGCTTTCCGTACAGTTTTGTACGTGGAGAGTGAAAATGGCGGACTCTAGGGCACCTGGGTGGTTCAGTCGTTTGAGCGACTGCCTTCAGCTCAGGTCATGATCCCAGGGTCCTGGGATCGAGTCCCGCATCGGGCTCCCTGCTCTGCGGGGAGCCTGCTTCTCCCTCTCCCACTCCCCCTGCTTGTGTTCCCTCTCTCGCTGTCTCTCTCTCTGTCAAATAAATAAATAAAATCTTAAAAAAAAAAAAAAAGAAAATGGCGGCCTCCCAATCTCCGCCCCGGAGGAGCTGAGAACTCGGGGCCCCAATCCTCAGTGAGCCCCCAGAGAAAAGCAGTCAGTCACTCCCATCTCCCCGGTCTCCGGCCACACTCCATGCTCACCTGTCTTGTGACCGCGCGTTTCTATCTCTGGCATTCGACCCCGTGTGGAGTCTCCAAACCCAGCAGATCCCTGCGGTGCACTCACGCGTGGCTCCTCCCGGGGGAGGAAGGTGAGTCTCCCCAGATCTGCCGCTTGTTGGGTCCCTGCTGGAGGAGCAGTGGCCCGACTGTGCCGCGGATCATGGTTTATGGCAACCCCGAGCTGAGAGCCCGCGCCTGGGCTCCGCCTCTGCAGCGGCTTCCCCTCCCTGATACTGGGAGCTCTGCCGCACTCAGGCACCCCCGGTCTTTCTGTGACCCCGAGGGTCCTGAGACCACACTGTCCCGGAGGGTTCCACCCCCCGCTTAGCCACCAGAGTGACGTCCCTCAGCGGAGCAGACTTTTAAAAGTTCCGATTTTGTGCTCCGCGGCTCTATCACTTGCCAGAAGCGGCCGACGGAGGCCCCTCCCCCGCCGTCTATCCTCCCGAATATCGCCTCGGATTCACTTCTCCGCACGTCCTACCTTCCAGAAAGTGGTCGCTTTTCTGATGAGAGAGTTGTTGCTCTTCTTTTCTTCGATCTCCTGTTGAATTTGTAGGTGTTCAGAATGGTTTGATCCCTATCCAGCTGAATTCCTGAGAGGAGACGAAATCCAGGTCTCCTACTCCTCCGCCATCTTGCTCTGCCCGAACCCATCCAATGTATTTTTAAAAATCTTACTATATATTTAGTCAAAATTTCTTGTACAGTATTTGTTGCTTAATAAGACAGTGCAAGATGAAATTTTAAGGATTGTGCTTCTGAATGAGGCTTCTAGAAATATCATTAACACTATCAAATCAGCTGCTTCACTATTCAGCCTCACCGTCAGTTAGCAAATGTGTGGCCTCCCAACGTCCTAGTGTGTCACATGTGCGTATAGTAAATTCTCAAAATTGTGGCTTCATGATTTAATTTACAAATAGCAGGGTTTCATTTGAATTATTTTTATCTTCTGAAATAGAATTCTTCTACCTAATGAAGTGTATTAAATGCACTAGACCTGTATACATGTATACTCTACCACAAGCATTAGAGAACATTTTTCTCACCATTTCTTCTAATCAGAACATTTCACAAAAGCTGCTCTAAAACTAACATAACATTCTGAATTTTTAAAAATTTTTATTTATTTACTTATTTGAGAGAGAGAGAGCACAAGCAGGGGAAGGGGCAGAGGGAGAAGCAGACTCCCATATGAGCAGAGAGGCCAATGCAGGGCTCGATCCCAGGAGCCTGGGATCATGACCTGAGCTGAAGGCAGATGCTCAACTGACTGAGCTTGCCAGGCGCCCAACATTCTGAATTTTTGAAATTTTTTTCTTCATATACTGCTATATCATATATAAGGTTATATATCCTATATATTTATACATCTAAACAGTGTAGTAGAGCATAGTTTCATCTCCTTGATGTCTCAGACACGGTGTGCTTAAAATAATTTTTACTAAACAATACTCAGTTACATTTCAACTTACTGCGTTCTTTCAATCATCCTTCTTAGTGACTTTGAGATAACAAAAATGAAAGCATATTGTAAACCAAAGCTACTCACCCCATTAAGACAGTTAGACCCCTCACTACTTTTTCCAAACCTGATACAACTTTTAATTCTGTGTGATTTTAGGAAAGTCTTTTAAGCTCTGTTAACCTTAAGTTCCTCATCTGAATAATAATCACTTTTTATGAGCACTGTCGATTCAGTAATGTAATGTGTAGAATTACCAGGCATACTTTCTAATACATAATTCTGTCTTACATGTTACCTTTCCCTCTCTCAACCTCTGCTCCCCTGCACTATCTTTAATATATTAGTACAGTGGTTGTTTATGTTTAGTGGGCATACAGGGTGGGAAAAGGCTTACAGATCTAGAGAATGCCCTACTTTATTTTCCTTTGAATGACTTAAACTTGGCTTATATTCTAATGCTTAAGGGTCTCTTATCTATATTAATCTATTGCTGTAATGCTCTAACAGTGATGAGAGTAGCTAACACTTAGTATAGTGCATGAAATTTTCAAAGTAACTCAGAGGCACTGTTAATATCTACAACTTAGAAATGATAAAACCAAGGCAAAGGTGGTTGAGACAATTGTCCAAGAGTATCCACATAATCCACAGGCCCCAGGCAGTCCGATTATGGAAACGGACTCAAAGATTAAACTACCCTGGCTCTCCATACTACGCTCTCTGCACAGTACCACACAGTATCACAGCTTTGGAGTCATGATGTGTGGGGTCAAATCCTGAGAGTGCTATCTCTTATCTTTGATCTTGAGTCTCTAAGCTTCTCTAGGACTCCATAATCTGTAAAATGAGAGTAGCATTTACAAGAATTTATTGAGGCTGTATACCTAAGTGCTTTGCTCAATACTTGGTACAGTGTAAGTGAGGAGTAAGTTAGCTATTTCTGTTACTGGTTAGAAGAATCTATTGTCCTTTCTGCTTCTAAGCTCTCTAAAGCATTCATGGTTGTGTGTGTATGTGAATCTTTTTCTCTCCTCTGTCATCCTCAGGAACAATTAATACTAACTGAAGAAGCCTGCAATCAAAACAGACCATTATTCAGATACTGGACTTATCCTAAACCCCCACGGGAAACCAGTGTTAGCTCAGTGAAAAAGTAGAGCACACAATGGAACAATATAGTGTTGCCTCTCTTTATGCCTGTAGAATCACAAAGGGTCTCTGAATCTCCTTACCATAGCATGTGAGGTCCTTCTCAATTGGTTGGTCTACAAATTTGATGGCATTCCCTAATATTTCCTGCTTCTGACACATTCTAAACTCATACTGAGCTGCTTCCTTTTCTGCTAATCTTACTTTTCTACCTATCTTATTTTTATTCCTGCCTTTCAGTTTCTTCCTCTACTCTCATGTAGTCTCCAATGCAAATACTATTTCTTCTTAGAAGACTTTCCTATTCTGCTTCTTAAATCTACCTGCTCCAACCATCTTAAAACAGAATTGACACCTCTCATTCCCCAACTGAGATTCCACAGCACTTAACTGTTTGGCTGTAGTATTTCCAGAAAAATTGTTTCTATTTTTAAGGGCAGTTTCCCAGGGTCTACCCAGATCTGAAAGAATTTGCTAATTTAGACTCCATCTGTCTGTTGTGTGTGAGCATAAACACACGTGTGCCTAGTTGAGGATCCTTTGCAAATCACAAAATTCTTCTAAATTTACATAATGCTGAAATAAGTCATTAAGACCATTACGGACTTAGAAGTTCCAAAACCAAAATAGGACATGGATTTTTGTTAATGTTGCACTTGTTCATTGACATATTTTTACTTAAATAACCAAATAAAAGGGGGAAAACCAATATAAAAGTTTACTATTTACTTGCTCACATTTCAAATGAAAAGTAGATTTAGTTAACTCAGATCTCAGAGTATACCTTTTCATTATATCTTGTAGGTTAAATACAAATCATAGAAATTCCATAGTTATGCTATGCAAACTAAGTTTTTATTGTCCTTCATTATGTTCTTAAAATGTATCACTTTGATCATATTCAGTTACAAGCAGGGGATGAAAACTGACTTTCTCCTGAAGAAATGTAAATATAATCTAGCTTGCTATGCAATTTGATTAGATTTAAGAACTAAAACTATAAATTTTAAAACGAAAATAAAACTGTTTAAGGTTCTATCAGAAAACAAGTTTTACCTCACTCCTAACCTTCATCAGGAGGATTTATGTCCATTATGTCCACATGTCCTCATGTTCATTATGAATCGTGATTAAGGTATAATTTTCTCCTTTTTTGCTATTTCCTTGCCGAGCTCTTCTAAATTTTACTCTGCATTTTAAATAGTGTGTGGAATTACCCAGAAAGAAGACTCTGATTTCTTTGCATTTGATCTTCTATTTCTAAATCATGAAAAACAGTGACCCCATGACCCATATCTGTCTCAAATATATCACATGTTTTAAAGAAGAAACAGTAATGTTTCCAACAAGCTGCCCTATCCCTTTCCTTTCTGTCTTGGTAGTGATTAAATATTGGATAGCTGGATTCCTTCACTTCCAAATTAAATTCAGTGTTAGCTTGGCTACTGCTTTAGTTCCCAGTGTGAGAAACTGAATTTGAGTCCCCAGTTGAAGAGACCAGCTAGCTCTCAGATTCTATTTCCAAAACCATACAGGCGCGTGATGCACGTGGAACCGAACCTAAGTCTGTATGCCCCATGTGCAGCAAAGCCAGTCACTGAGACCTTGAGTATTCGGCAAGGAAAGGGTTTGAGACGCAGACAGAGAAGGGGATCGGAGGGCAAGCCTCAATTCCTCCTCACCCAATTTAGATTAGAGCAAGTTTTTATAATCCTAAGGGTTGGAGTTGTATACATATTGATGAAAAGGGTGGGAAAACTCATGATTATTCATGAGAATATACGGAGCATGCGCATCGAGCAAGTATGTAACATTCCACTTTCAGTTTGGGGTGGAGACAACGTTAAAATGAGGCAAAATTCAGCCTCTTACATCAGGAGGCCAAGGAGAGGTGATATGGGCTCTGAGAGCAAACATAAACTGGATGGGGTTTTGGGCTCCTTATCTCGGGAAGGAATGCAGGGCGTTGCTGGTTCATAGTCTGGAACCACATCAGTGACCTTCATTTGTGTCAGTCTGCCTGCTGCGGAGACACCTAGTGCATTTGTGAGTGGGGTCTGAAAAGAAACACTAGCTGATTGGAGAGAAACAGGTCTCAAGCTTTAAATTTATTAGTCGTAACCTCATTAACCTTATGGGGCATGGTTTCACACACACTTGAACAAACGAGGTTTAAATAAGCTCTGATAAGCCATTTATGTATTAATATATGAAAGAAATGCCCATGTAAATGGAAACATAGGAACACCACTTGTTTGTCCTCATGATAAGCAGAATCCTTTCGAGATTAAGAATTTTACTCTAATCTAAAATGTTTATGAACCCACATGTGTAGTCTTTAATGTTGAATGCTTTGGCAGCCTTCTAATTAACATTGATAAAGTTGTGCAGAGTACCCTCCAAGAACTAATTGAAACCACAAGGTTATTTCTTTATATATAAACTCTAAGTCCTTTACATGATAACAGCTTTGTCTTTCTTGATCTGGACTTCAGGTTTTCTTTGCCAAAAGAGAAGTTCTTTCCTTACTTTCTCCTGAAAATATTTAAACATCAACCAGCTCAACTTAATCAAAATTCATTTTCTTGATTGCATATTTTGTGCTGCCTTTTTGCATGGCAATGAGCTCCATACTGGCAAACATGCCAATCTCTGTGATGCAGCTACTCTTTTACCCTGATTTATTTAATGATACTACAGTCTAGTTTTTATCACAATCCAATCATTTTCACTGAAGGAATTAAAATGTCAAACATAAGAAATTGGGTAGAAAGCAGAGGTTAATTATAAAAGAGACAACTATGTAAACATATAGGTATTTCTTTTTTCTCAGTGCCCATAGTATCCCCATCACTGTTAATGGGACTTACAGGGACCCACTGAGTGGCAAATAAACTTAGAATATTAAATCTTGGTAATCAGCAGTAATGGAAAATTAGGTGAATACAATTCAGTTTAATGGCATCTAGTAAGTTCTTTTTGAATTTGTCTGAATTTGACAAGGAATGTTTAATTCTTAGTATTAAATGTTTACAAAAGTATTAAAAAAGACATTAAATATGTCTGATTTGCTTTCTTGCTAACTTCTAAATTTGATTTCTCTGGTTGCAATAGAGAATAAGAAATCTATTCTCTAGGATTCTGAGGTACCATTTAAATGTTGCACACTATTTTATTGCCCTGATAGATTCTTATCTTTCTGGTTTGACATATAAAATATATCCTCATTCAGTTGGTTTACTCAAGTTGAGTTACTAAGCTTCGAAAAATTACATTGACCTTTTCTTTCTCATATTGCGAAAAATTTTACTAACCTCTTAGGTTTCAACCATGATTTTCATAAGTAAGAGTATGTGGAAATCAGAAACCTGTTGCATGTATAATTTTATCCAGTGAGGGGTTCAACTTTGTGGAATTAGATTAGGGTATTTGTAACACCTAGAACTTAGAATACCCAAGGCACGCAGAGTAAAGGGACATATAATGCTGGGTGGGGGAGGAGAGGAAAGATGGGAGGAAGGGGAGAGAAGGGAGAGATGGATGATTAAGAATAGAAGTTAGAGCAGCTGAGATTTCTTTAAGATTTAGCATTTAATCAGAAATATATTAGTGTTTTTCTATTCTAATAACATTTGTCAGCAAGCTGACCAAGATCAGATGCATTAACTGCCTTCTTCACATCTATTCACTTTTTAGTCACCATACTTAATACCTATGTATGACATAACATGAAATTAAACTTGAATGCTCAGAATTATACAACCTAATTACCTTCGTCTTCAATTACAGTGACCAACACATTAGTTAGCCTGATCCCTGGTGGCAAGAGGAGCTGCATGCATGACCACAAGCTCATAGGAGCTAGCTAATTATGGAAAGTGTGCTTTGGTTAAAAATATCAGATTGTAGGGCCTCCTGGGTGGCTCAGTCAGTTAAGCATCTGACTTGATCTCAGCTCGGGTGTTCATCTAAGTGTTGTGAGTTCAAGCCCTGCAGTGGGCTCTACCCTGGGTGTGGAGACTACTTAAATAATAAAATATATATATATATATATATATATCAGACTGTATTTGGAAGAAGGTGAAATATATTCAGCCCAGGGCCTCTTGCTGGACACTTGAGGTTGGGGGAAGATGAAGGACTTAGATTAGTGGTTCTTACACATTTCTTTTCCTGGCTCCATATACAGTACACCTGTGAAGAAGAACATATTACATTATGTCCATATACATCTTACGGATTTTGTACAAACTTTGACTTCTAAATTTCATCATGATTATGTTTAGATAACTGGTCATCAAATTTACCAAGCACTATATGGCACAGTTTACTTTATCACCTCACTTGATTTTCATATTAACAGAACATGCATTTTTCACGTTTGCATGCCTGCTATTTGCTGCACTATCTGTCATAGCATTTATCACACTAGTGAATTAAGCAATCATCATCGGGGCAAAAATAATATTTTATTCAGGCTTTAACCTACCACATGGAGCACAGTGCCTATTACATGGTAGGTTTCATTTAATGTTTGTTAAATGAATCCTTACTAATGTTTTTAGAAATTTTAAACCTTTTGTGGAAGTGGTTATGTTTATCATATTTTCCCTGAGTGAATATTTTTTTGTAAAAAGTACATTGGAAATCATATTTACTCCCAAATTCAGTTATTTAAGATCACAGTTTCAGCAAGTATATTGTCTGCTGTTTCTCAAACAAGGAATACATGAAGGCATGTTTGCTGTGTCTCAAAGTTCTTTGGTTTTGAAATTTCTAATTCTAGGTTTTGGTATGGAATAGAAGACAAATATGGTAATAATTATAGTTGGGAAGAAAGATTGTTACTGCCTGTGAGATGTTTACATATACAAATTGTAAATATATATGCATATATATGTGTGATACCAGACACTCATTTAACCTAAGTTTTGACTACATTAGTAAAAGGCAATATTGGTATTATACTACTAATGAGGGGTTTTTAGATAAAATACATGCTAAGTCCTCAAGAATATTAATCTTAGACAATAACATGGAAATGTATTCATATTTAATCCATAACAATCATATACATTAATGTGAAAATCATTAACATAACACTTTCTATCTTGACATCTTTGCTCCCATCTTTGCATTAAGATCTATGCTCCATAAAGACCTAAGTGTTTGCTGTTCCTAGAACACACCATAATGCTTCTAATCTTCCTACTATTGCATGCTGTCCTTTCTACCCAGAATGTCCTCTGCATTTACCTTCTGCTTGCTTAGTATGTTAAAATCTCTCAGCTGGTTAGGATACCACATATTCCTGTATTACCTTGTGTATATGTCTCTCCTATCACATTATACTATTCTATATATCTCTGCATTGCCCTTCTCATATTATGCTATATGATATTTACTTTTCTACTTAATGGTGTTTAAGGGAAATGATCATGTCTTACTCATCTTAATGTCCTATACCTGAAATTCAGTAAATGCTGAATGAAAAACAAATGAAGAAATAAATGAAAGGAGAGATTTAAAAATACCTCCATCTTTATCATAGTGGAATTCTCACTGTAGAGGGAACACTGGGACTTAACTGTTCATGTTAGGCAACTGAGGCTCAGTGATAGTTGCAGGAATGCATCAGGGTTTTATAAAAAAATCTGGATTAATATGACTATATAATATGGTAGAATAAGGTATATAAGTGGACACACAGCTGAAGCAGTAAGTCATTAACACTCTACATCATCTCACATTTCCCTATTTTAGTGTCTGCAGAAAAATGATAGTATGAACATACTTTTGGATTCAGGTATATATCTGTATCCAATGGGATTTTCAAAATCATCCTTTGAGGGCACCTGGGTGGCTCAGTTGGTTAAGCGACTGCCTTCGGCTCAGGTCATGATCCTGGAGTCCCGAGATCGAGTCCCACATCGGGCTCCCTGCTCATCAGGGAGTCTGCTTCTCCCTCTGACCCTCTTCCCTCTTGTGCTCTCTATCTCTCATTCTCTCTCTCTCAAATAAATAAATAAAATCTAAAAAAAAAATCATCCCTTGACTTTTATTCAGCATTTTGTTAATTTTACTCCATTTTTTTGTTTTTGTTTTAATGTTTTAGATGGACTATAAAGATAAAAGGGCAAAGACCTCATCTGACATGAGGAGAAGAGTAATGTTATATACCTGAGTGCATCATGGCCATAAGTGACCAATCTGCTTCCTTTCCACATGGCAATATAAATTCACTTCTGTAGAAAAAAAAATTCTTAATATAGAGCAGATCTTAAAGTTTGAAAGGAATGGGAAAATAATTCAATACAAATTAAGGAAGTGTGGCAACAATGATACTTCATAAGAAGGAAATAAGTATAGGAACAGATGAGCTTACTACTCATTTCCCCAACCCAGAGGTTCTGTTAATCAATAAATACATCACTTCCATATAGAAATAGCATAGAAATTATAGGCTGAATTTAGGAAAATTAGTTTCAAACAGGTAAGCCTGGATTTTTAAATTTTCACATAAGACCCCTCTGTTTTTCCTTGCAACTAAATGTAAATTAGAGCTTAAAATATGAATAAAATACTCGTTCATCAAAATAACCAAAATACTTTACATAAACTGCTCTTCCCTGAGTGTCTTCCATTATGATTGTTTTCACCTCAAAACATAAATTGATCCAAGTTCACATGGGGCTTCTGATGAGCCTTTTATGCTGCTAGGCTCTTTGATTTCTTCCATTTCACTTCCAATCTTTTTTGCAAATTCTGTATTTTTATGTAAACAACCTGCCATTTGTTCACATTTTTGTAGCTCCCTAACTGAATTGTGGAAACAAACCAAATAGGCAATACTTTTCTTTAATATTCAAAATACTGGACATTTTTGCTAAAGGTGGACTCAGGAAGAAATTATTCTTATAAAGAGGGGATTTGATTGCCCTTTACACACCACAAATACTGAAGAATCAGCTGGAGAAAAATAACCTGTGTTTACACTACCAGAATCTTCTACTGGGCAGATAAGCATGCTGGACTAAAAGAATGACCTCTGCAGAAAAACCACAGTCCACAATGTGTTCTAAGGAAGGTATGGATTTCTCTTTCAGGGAGACCTACTAAAGATACACAATCATCTGCTTTCCCTTTTTGCTTTTTTTTGCATTTCTAACTCCAATACCCAAGCTAAGAACATTAACTTCCAAGTCTGCTCTTCCTGCTATCTTCCTAATTTCATTAATACCACCAGTCACCAGTCTCAAATGTCTTTGATCCTACCCTGTCTTCCCCTACTCCTTGCTCTCTGTATCTATCCGACCATCAGTGCTGTCCTCCCTCACCCTTGTTGTCATTGGATTCCGTTCTCTTGCTTGCTTTCTTCCATTTGACTCTCTCTGACTTCTTTAACTCAATGTACTTCCTTTCACAAAATCCAGAAAACTGCCCTTCATTATTGTTACTCCTCTATGTTATGAACTTTGTGTCTAAGCCACTCTAATCCTATTTCTTCAAATATCTTTCTAATGTCCTCTCCCAATATTCACATCCCTATACTTTATACTTTGGTTAAATTGTGCTGTTTACTGGTGTCTGTGTAAATTCTTCCTTTTATATCTTTATGTATTATACATCTTCGTTAGGATTTTTCCCAGCTTAATATGTCTTTCTTTGCCTATTCCTAGTTCCAGATGATATTTTATTATTAACATTTTTTCTTGCCCAAACACAACTTTCTTCAAAAATTGGTGCCTACAATTTTTAGAAATTTATATCATTGAACATTAACAAACAAAATATAATATTTTTCTCTTAAGCCTGCCTTTTTCTGATATTAGCTTTGCCTTATCAGTTTAAATTGGGTTAGTATTTATCTAATACATAATTTCATCCTTTTACTTTTCATTATTTTAATTCCCTTAGGACTTTGGTGTGTTCCTAATATGTAGCTCATAGCTGCTCTTCAAAAAATATACTAATGTGTATGTAGGTATAGAGGTCTTTTATTTAATTGAGGTCTCGTGTGCAAAGGGTATAGACAATCAAAGTACACTATTCTGAATAAACTAAAAAAAAAAACATTTTTGGAGAAATAATCAGATATTTTGGAGTTATAATCAGACATTGTAGACTTTTGTTCCTCTCATTTTTCCTTGTGTTACTAGTCATTATTTGAGGTTATATTCCCCAAGTTGGTTTGTTCCACAATTATTCTGTAGTTAATACTTGTTTGATGTCTCCATATTATTTCTGTCCGTATTTGCTACTCATCCCTCCTTGCATTGCAGTCTTTCTCTGCATGTTTAATGTCCTTCTTCCTACACTGCATGCTCTAAGTTTCTCCAGTGAGATTTCCTTAGTAGTAAATTCTCAGTTTTTTTTTTCTTTGTGGGTTTTTTCTTTCTTTCTTTTTTTTTTTAAGCCATCTTTTCATTTACTCTTGTACAACAGTTACCTAGGTACAAAATTTGAGATAACATTATCTTTCCTCAGGCACATTAGAAATATTCCCCTTCCTATATTCTTCACTTAGTTCAAAAACCTGTCAGTTTTATCTTTGTATGTCATGGGGATTTTCAAATATTTATAACTAATATCTTCATCACAATAGTCTAAGTTGACGTTTTAATGCACCTTTATATAGACATCATTTGCTCTATCTTCCTTGTCCTTCCTAAATTTGAAGACCCATGTCTTTTGGCCATTCTGGAAAATATTGAAGCCATTATATTCTTAAAATTTCTTTCACATTTGTCCTACTAAAACTCCATGAAACATTGTAGCACCCTTTTTATCCAGCTGTTAATATCCCTTTACTTTCATATTTGATCTCTTTCTGAACTACTTAAAATTAGGTTTACCTTCTATTTCGCTATGACTTGAGAATTATCTAAGTAGCTCTTCATTGTTTTTTAAATTTTTAAAAAAAGTTTTATATTTACAGAAAAATCATGAAGATTGTACAGAGTATTCCCATCTACCCCATACTGAGTTCCCCTATTAACATCTTACATTAGTATGACACATTGTTATATTTAATAAACCAATATTGACACATTATTAACTGAAGTCCATATTTATTTTTTTCAAAGATTTTATTTATTTATTTGAGAGACAGAATGAGAGAGAGCATGAGAGGGAAGAGGGTCAGAGGGAGAAGCAGACTCCCTGCTGAGCAGGGAGCCCGATGCGGGACTCGATCCCAGGACTCCAGGATCATGACCTGAGCCGAAGGCAGTTGCTTAACCAACTGAGCCACCCAGGCGCCCTGAAGTCCATATTTTTTTAAAAAAAAATATTTATTTATTTGAGAGAGAGAGAGAGAGAAAGAGAGAACGAGAGGGGATAGGGGCAGAGAGAAAAAATCTCAAGCAGACTTCCTTCACCCTGCCCCCCTGCCACCGCCCAGTGCTGAGCCTGTTGCAGGGCTGGATCTCATGACCCTGAGATCATGACCTGAGCTGAAATCAAGAGTAGGACACCAACCCAGTGAGCCAGCCAGGTGTCCCTGAAGTCCATATTTTATTTCAAGTTTCTTGGTTTCACCTAATGTCCTTTCTCTGTCCCAGGATTTCATCGAGAATACCACTTTACGTTTAGTTGTCATGTCTCTTCAGGGTCCTCTTGGTTGTGGTAGTTTTGAGACTTTCCTTGTCTTAATAGTTCTGAGTACTGGTCAGATATTTTGTAGGATGCCCATCTACTGGCATTTGTCTGTTTTTCTCAAGATAACACTTGAGTAATCAGGTAGTCGGAAGAAGACCCCAGACGTCAAATGCATTTTCGTCACCTATCAAATATATACTATCAAAATGGATTTTTGCTGCTGATGTTGCTCTTCATCACCTGATGCATTTTGTGTATTTTGTCCGATGTTTCCACTGTAAAGTCAGTCTCCCCCATACCTTTCTCCTTTCCATACTGTACTCTTTGGAACAAGTCACTATGTATAGCTCATACCTCAGGAGTAGGGAATTATGTTCCACCTCCTTGAGGGGCAGAGTATCTACATAGTTTTTGTTTTTGTTTCTTCTTCAAAGGATGTTTATCTCTTCTCCCCATTTCTTTTTTTTTTTTAAGATTTTATTTATTTATTTGACAGAGAGAGACAGCGAGAGAGTGAACACAAGCAGGGGGAGTGGGAGAGGGAGAAGCAGGCTTCCCTCCGAGCAGAGAGCCCGATGTGGGGCTCGATCCCAGGACCCTGGGATCATGACCTGAGCCGAAGGCAGACGCTTAACGACTGAGCCACCGAGGCGCCCCTCTCTTCTCCCCATTTCTAACTTAATTATTTATATCAGTATATTTACTCATTTTATACTTTGGATTATAATCCAATACTACTAATTTTACTGCTCTAATTGTTAGTTTTGGCCCTAGGCAGCACTTTCAGTTGCTCCTGGGTTTCTTTGACATATCCCCACCAATGAAGGTGTATGTATATTTTATATTGTTCTAAGTGCTTTTTTTACATCCTGTCTCTATGAGATGCTCCAGGCTCATTTTGCATATATCCTGCCCCAACTCGGAGAACCAAACATTACTTCAAAAAGCTCTAATTTCTTTTACTGGCTGATCTTTCTTTCAGACCCTCTTGGCTGACAGAGCAAGAACATATGTGTATATACATGAGTTAGTATAAGCACATCTATAATTTATATGTCAACAGGTATATTTGTGTATCAAGCTGAACATGACTTCAAAATGTCTCCAGCTTGAAGTCCTTATCACATAGCTTCCTTTCCCTAGTTATCTGTAAAATTCCACTAGAACAGTGAGCAAACCAGCTCCTATCTTACATCCATTTAATTAGTTTTATTCCAGTTATACATGTATAATGACAGAATTGTTAGCCCATAATTCTGTGGAGTTACAATTTCAACTACTGTGCTTTGATGTGGTTCCTTTTGTCTCTAATATTACAGACTTATTTACTAAGTTACTTAGATCACCCTTCTTCCTCCTCCCCTTCAGTGTGGTCATTTCCTACATTTTGTAATATAGTTAAATTCTCTCTCTCTCTCTCTTTTTTTAAAGATTTTATCTGTTTGTTATATGCAAGGGGCAGAGGGGGAGGGAGAGCCTGATGTATGACTTGATCTCACAACCCCAAGATCAGGACCTGAGATGAAACCAAGAGTCCGACCCTTAAACAACTGAGCCACCCAGGTGCCCCATGTAGTTAGATTCTCTTAAAGTAGTTAGCATTGTTTCTGATATCCTTGATGTCCCAAACAAGTTTTCTTAATTCCTATACATCGTTTCACTCTAGATGCTGAAAGTTCTATGGGTTTCGACAAATGTGTACTGTTCTGTATCTACCTTTATAGTAGCAGACAGAAAAACACTGTTCTAAAGATCTCTGTACTTTTCCTATTCATCCCTCTGTCCTACCCCAAACCCCTGGAAACCACTGATTGTTTTATTCTGAGTATTTTTGCCTTTTCCAGAATAACATTGGATTCCTACATCATGACATGTTTTCATACTGGTTGATTTCAGTATCTTGTTTATAAAAGATATTGGCTATAGTTTTCCTTTCTTATCATGTTGTTATCTGGTTGTGGTATTCTATGGCTTCATAGAATGAGATAGGAAGTGTCGTTTTTTGTTTCTTCACTTGGTTTTAATTTCAATAATATGTCTTATTCTGATGCATTCGATTTGTTTTTTGCAAACTTACTGCTTATTGATTTCTCTTCCTTATTTGTTCCTTATTTCTTTCTTTCTTTCTCTTTAAGTAGTCTCCATGCCCAGTGTGGAACCCAACGTGGGGCTTGAACTCACAACTCTGAGCTCAAGACCTGAATTGAAATCAAGATTCGGACACTTAACCGACTGAGCCACTCAGGCGCCCCTCTTATTAGGCATCTTAAAGAGAGGAGTGTTCTTTGCCTCTGCTAAGATTCACATGGTATTAACAGCTCTGTATCATTTTGTTATTTTCTATTTGTAAGGTCCTTCTATAAAGAAGGCTAATACAAGCAAGTTTTATATTTCTTTCCTCTAGTTGAAGGATGAAGTTCCCAAATCCAACTTTCCACCTAATCTGAGCCCAGGCCTCTATCTCTTGCCTGTTTTGACTCTTAACTGGTTGGAGACATGGGCTTTTCATCATCTGTGGGTAGTTATACCCACTTTTCTTTACATTTTCATCTAAGATGTGTTTTAAGTTGATATTCTAACTTTTAAATTTGTGTTTTCTCTTGTAGTTGTGTGGAAGAAGTTTGGTTGTTTAGTCTCTTCATTGCCAGAAAGTAAAATCTCTCTTTGCTTTCTGACTTTTGACTACTAACATATTGATATGTCTTACTCTGTAACTAGCTACTTGGGTAATTCTCATGTCTGATTTACCTCTCTTATTCCCACTTTAATTACCTGAAATAATTATTTGTGAAAAATAGGTACTTCAAGAATACAAGATTAAATCTATGGCAAAATTCTAAATTCTGTTATAAAACTTATCTTTTAAAATTTTGATCCTTTTCAATATTACTCATATATTCTTACATGAAACATAATCAACTGGTTTGAAAAATCCCAAGCATAGATTTAAAAAAATCCTATTTCTGAATCCAAGTAGTGCTTATTTGAGTGTTTTATGTTTTCACATTCGTGTAGAAATTCTGATCATCTAACACAAATTCTCAGTACTCAATCCCTACAATATTTCTGTCTCAGATATTTTCAGAGATTTGTCTTATTTAAGTTTGACTTTAGTCAGTATTGAGGTAAGCTTCTTCTGAGGCTCCCTTGCATCCTCTTCTTCCCCCAGAAAAGACAAAGAACATTAATACAAATAAGTTGATGGGAAGAGAAATACATCTCCATAAGAATGAGTGTTAGATTTATAATGAACAAAAGGTACTTCTAGAACACAAGCGGAGACTGGAATTTTTTTTTTAAATGATTTCATTTAATATGACTGATTAAAAGCAAACAGATATAATAATACAATTTCAAATAAAAATCAGATTATCTAAAGGTCATTTTTTTTTCTCTGCGCTCCTCAGCCACTACCCCTTCCACCAAAAACAATGCTGTTACAATTCAAAATGTCTTAGCTTTCCTTTGTTGAGTGCTTCTGGTATTGTTTCATGAACATGTAGTTGCATTCTGTCCTGGGGAATCTTTGTCCTTTGAGAATAATATTGATGGTCCCAAATATTAAATCTTGTGTCTAAGGTTGCTGGTAAAGATGAGAAGTTTTAAAATCTGGGTTTACCAGTTTATAAATAACAACAATAAGAGGACACATTTTGTTTTTGAATCATAAAATGAAAACTACATAAAATAAAATTTTAATTCTCACAAAATCTGGCTTAAATATACACCTATCCCTCACTGCTTTGTGTTCTTTTGGGTACTTCCAGGATGATAATCCACTTAGAATTCTTCCACCTTGTACCCATTCATTTATTAATTCATTTGTTCTTCTTCTATTGGATGCTATCCTTTCAGCCTTAAATTCTGGATAATTCCCTCCATCCCATGATGGAGAACTTACTTAAGAAGACCTGAATACTTTTCTATCTGACTTTCTAATTTATCATGGGAGGAAGTTGTGTCTCTGTCCTCTATTAAATTGCTTACTTAAAATGTAAACTTTTCAGGATTTAGTTTGATCCAGTTTTACATATAATATATTAATAAGAGGACTTTAACTTTTTCTTTCACAAGATGAACTGAAATGGGTAGTTTACACTTAAAAGAGGCTTAATATTGAAACATTCTTTTTCATCCTAGAATCTAATTCTAGATAAAATGTAAATTGATCTCACTCCTTAGTAATCTTTTCCAGCTAAGCAAAATAGCTCTGTGAAGGAGAATTCTACTTATAACATTATATAGTTACTTTTATCTATTACTCCAATACATTACTATATACACAAATATTCCTGAAAGATAGAAACTACTGTGGGGGAAATGATCTGTACCATGTGGAAGGATTATTATTTCGTATGTGTACATTTTAATGTTATATGCACATGGTTGTATTTTACTAAAAAGAAAGCTAGTTAATATTCATGGATTCCTTATTCAATAGCCTCATAAATGATAGATATTCTATTTCTGCCTATTTGATATTCTTGTTTTAAACCAAGAACAAAATTAATTCTTGCCACTTACACATTTTAGGAACAGCGTTCCTCTGAACATTATTGATGTAAGAGACATGTTCAAAATGTCAGAACATTTTTAATTATCACCCTCAGCCTGTGGTGGCACTTACCGGCAGAACATTTTTAAAGTTAATATTTTTAAAATTAATAATTACCAATGTAATAGGAAAAGAGATGATGTAATTATATTATATGACTCTCTAAGTAGAAGGGTTTATTAGTAGGACTGTTTATAATGCAAAGATTTTCAGCTTAGGGTCTTAAATAATTAGAATCTTTTGAGGTAATAAATGGAGGAAAAATATAGTTTAAAAACTATTACTAAGAAATCCTGCTTTTATACACATGGCAACTCAAAGGCTATTTGCAATGTTGAGTGTATGTGTGTTTATCATCTACCTATTTATCATCTATCTATTAATCTATCTCCCAAATATATCCCAAATAATCTGTGCGTCATATGCCACATATCAAAATCCTTGGACAGGAAATAAGAGGTATGTAGCAAGGGCATGAGAAACAGCAATGACAGGTACCACCTACAAAAACTTGTTCAAGTGTATGCAAGACTGTTTGCTTCAGAACACATTGCAATAAGCAGAAATGGGGTGATTTCATTGAACATAAGTCAGAGATGGTGTTAGTTTGTTGCAGTTAAAATACCACATGCTGCAGGGTAACTTGTTGAAGTTTATGACAGTTTATCATTGTATTAGGACTCTTGAGAGAAATAGAACCAGTTGTGTGTATGTGTGTGTGTGTGTATGCATGCACATGTATTTGTGTCAGGAGAAAGCATCTGATTCACTTTAGGAACTGGCTTACACAATTAATGCTGCCCAAAAGTTACAGTTCAAATGTGAAGGCCATCACATTGAAGACGTAGCAAAGAGCTGATGTTGCGGTTCAAATCCAAAGGCTGTTTACTGACAGAATTCCCTCTTGCTGGAGGAAGTCAGTCTTTTGTTTTATCCACACCCTCAACAGAGGGTGTGAGGCCCACCTACTATATGGAGAGCAATCTGTTTTACTCAAAGTCCATTGATTTAAATGTTGATCTCCATTAAACACACCCTCATAGAAACATCCAGAATCTCTGGCCACATGTTTGGGTACCATGTCCAACAAAGTTGACACATAAATTTAGCCAATCCCAATCATGACACTTTTTTTTTTTAAATAAGAACACATCAGATAAATTGGGGATATGATGTAAATCAACACTTCTGTATTCTTCAGGTCTTTGGTAGCACTAATTTCTGTAATTATAAGATTCATTGCTACATATGATTTGCTCCCTTGGCTAAAATAAAGGTAGGGGATCTTCTCAGGGGCTTCCAGTTTTTCTTTCCACCACAATATTCCTTACCCCACAGATTTGGGAACCAATATGAGGACTCTTCTAATTGCTAAGTATATCACTTCTATATGCATTTATGAAATTTTCAGGTGTGATTCTCAGGAAAATAACTGTCAGATCTGCAAACATATTAGGAAGACTGTGCAATGAACTTGGAACAAACTTAATTTATCCCCTGGTCTCCATAAGTCTTCACTCTAACCACAGGACCATGAGATTATTTCAAGTGCTTTATTTTCATACTTAGATCCTGTTTCTTTTTATTTTTTTATTTTATTATGTTAGGTTAATCACCATACATTACACCATTAGTTTTCGATGTAGTGTTCCATGATTCATTGTCTGCGTATAACACCCAGTGCTCGATTCAGTACATGCCCTCTTTAATACCCATCACCAGGATAATCCATCCCCCACCCCCCTCCCCTCTAGAACCCTCAGTTTGTTTTTCAGAGTCCATAGTCTCTCATGGTTCATCACTCCCCCACTTCCCCCCATTCATTTTTCCCTTCCTGCTATATTATTCTTCTTCTTTTTTTTTTACATATAATGTATTATTTGTTTCAGAGGTACAGCTCTGTGATTCAACAGTCTTACGCAATTCACAACACTCACCATAGCACATACGCTCACCAGTGTTTATCACCTAGCCACCTCAGCCCTCCCACCCACCACGACTCCAGCACCCTGTTTGTTTCCTGAGATTAAGACTTCCTCATATCAGTGAGATCATATGATACATGTCTTTCTCTGATTGACTTATTTTGCTTAGCATAATACCCTCCAGTTCCATCCACATCATTGCAAATGGCAGGATTTCATTCCTTTTGATGGCTGCATGATATTCCATTGTAAACATATACCACATCTTCTTTATCCTTTCATCTGTTGATGGACATCTTGGCTCTTTCCACAGTTTGACTATTGTGGACATTGCTGCTATAAACATCGGGGTGCATGTACCACTTCGGATCCCTACTTTTGTATCTTTGGGGTAATGCCCAATAGTACAACTGCTGGGTCATAGGGCAGTTCTATTTTCAAATTTTTGAGGAACCTCCAAACTGTTTTCCAGAGTGGCTGCACCAGCTTGCATTCCCATCAACAGTGTAGGAGGGTTCCCCTTTCTCCGCATCCCCACCAACATCTGTTGTTTCCTGACTTCTTAATTTTAGCCATTCTGACTGGTGTGAGGTGGTATCTCATTGAGGTTTTGATTTGGATTTCCCTGATGCCAAGCGACGTTGAGCACTTCTTCATGTGTCTGTTGGCCATTTGGATGTCTTCTTTGGAAAAATGTCTGTTCGTGTCTTCTGCCCATTTCTTCACTGGATTCTTTGTTCTTTGGGTGTTGAGTTTGATAAGTTCTTTCTAGATTTTGGATACTAGCTTTTATCTGATATGTCATTTGCAAATATCTTCTCCCATTCTGTCGGTTGTCCTTTGGTTTTGTTGACTGTTTCTTTTGCTGTGCAAAAGCGTTTTATCTTGATGAGGTCCCAATAGTTCCTTTTTGCCCTTCCTTCCCTTGCCTTTGGTGATGTATCTAGGAAGAAGTTGCTGCGGCTGAGGTCGAAGAGGTTGCTGCCTGTGTTCTTCTTTAGGATTTTGATGGAATCCTGTCTCACATTGAGGTCTTTCAACCATTTGGAGTCTATTTTTGTATGTGGTGTAAGGAAATGGTCCAGTTTCATTCTTCTGCATGTGGCTATCCAATTTTCACAACACCATTTGTTGAAGAGACTGTCTTTTTTCCATTGGACATTCTTTCCAGCTTTGTCAAAGATGAGTTGACCATAGAGTTGAGGGTCCATTTCTGGGCTCTCTATTCTGTTCCATTGATCTATGTGTCTGTTTTTGTGCCAGTACCATGCTGTCTTGATGATGACAGCTTTGTAATAGAGCTGGAATTCCGGAATTGCGATGCCGCCAGCTTTGCTTTTCTTTTTCAACATTCCTCTGGCTATGCGGGGTCTTTTCTGGTTCCATACACATTTTAGGATTATTTGTTCCATTTCTTTGAAAAAAGTGGATGGTATTTTGATGGGGATTGCATTGAATGTGTAGATTGCTCTAGGTAGCATTGACATCTTCACAATATTCGTTCTTCCAATCCATGAGCATGGAACGTTCTTCCATTTCTTTGTGTCTTCCTCAATTTCTTTCATGAGTATTTTATCGTTTTCTGAGTACAGATCCTTTGCCTCTTTGGTTAGATTTACTCCTAGGTATCTGTGCTTTTGGGTGCAACTGTAAATGTGATCAACTCCTTAATTTCACTTTCTTCTGTCTTGTAGTTGGTGTATAGGAATGCCACTGATTTCTGTGCATTGATTTTATATCCTGCCACTTTAATGAATTCCTGTATGAGTTCTGGCAGTTTTGGGGTGGAGTCTTTTGGGTTTTCCACATAAAGTATCATATCATCTGCAAAGACTGAGAGTTTGACTTCTTTGCCTATTTGGATGCCTTTGATTTCTTTTTGTTGTCTGATTGCTGTGGCTAGGACTTCTAATACTATGTTGAATAGCAGTGGTGATAGTGGACATCCCTGCCACGTTCCTGACTTTAGGGGGAAAGCTCTCAGTTTATCCCCATTGAGTATGATATTTGCCGTAGGTTTTTCATAGATGGCTTTTATGATATTGAGGCATGTACCCTCTATCCCTATACTCTGAAGAGTTTTGATCAATAAAGGATGCTGTACTTTGTCAAATGCTTTTTCTGCATCTATTGAGAGGATCATATGATTCTTGGTCTTTCTTTTGTTAATGTATTGTATCACGTTGATTGATTTGCGGGTGTTGAACCAACCTTGCAGCCCAGGGATAAATCCCACTTGATCGTGGTGAATAAACCTTTTAATGTACTGTTGAATCCTATTGGCTAGTATTTTGGTGAGAATTTTTACATCCATGTTCATCAGGGATATTGGTCTGTACTTCTGCTTTTTGATGGGGTCTTTGTCTGGTTTTGGGATCAAGGTAATGGTGGCCTCGTAAAACGAGTTTGGAAGTTTTCCTTCCATTTCTAATTTTCGGAACCATTTCAGAAGAATGGGTATTAATTCTTCTTGAAATGTTTGGTAGAATTCCCCTGGGAAGCCATCTGGCCCTGGGCTTTTGTTTGTTGGGAGATTTTTGATGACTGCTTCAATTTCCTTAGTGCTTATAGGTCTGTTCAGGTTTTCTATTTCTTCCTGGTTCAGTTTTGGTAGTTGATACATCTCTAGGAATGCATCCATGTCTTCCAGGTTATCGAATTTGCTGGCATAGAGTTGCTCATAATATGTTCTTAGAATTGTTTGTATTTCTTTGGTGTTGGTTGTGATCTCTCCTCTTTCATTCATGGTTTTGTTGATTTGGGTCCTTTCTCTTTTCTTTTTGATAAGTCTGGCCAGGGGTTTATCAATCTTATTAATTCTTTCAAAGAACCAGCTCTTAGTTTCGTTGATCTGTTCTACTGTTCTTTTAGTTTCTATTTCATTGATTTCTGCTCTGATCTTTATTATTTCTCTTCTCCTGCTGGGCTTAGGCTTAATTTGCTGTTCTTTCTCCAGCTCCTTTAGGTGTAGCGTTAGGTTGCGTACTTGAGATCTTTCTTGTTTCTTAAGAAAGGCTTGTATTGCTATATACTTTCCTCTTAGGACTGCCTTTGCTGCATCCCAAAGATTTTGAACAGTTGTGTTTTTATTTGCATTGGTTTCCATGAATTTTTCTTTAATTCTTTAATTTCCTGGTTGACCCATTCATTCTTCAGTAGGATGCTCTTTAGCCTCCATGTATTTGAGTTCTTTCCGACTTTCCTCTTGTGATTGAGTTCTAGTTTCAAAGCATTGTGGTCTGAAAACAGGCAGGGAATGATCCCAAACTTTTGGTACCAGTTGAGACCTGATTTATGACATAGGATATGATCTATTCTGGAGAATGTTCCATGGGCACTTGAGAAGAATGTGTATTCCATTGCTTTGGGATGGAATGTTCTGAATATGTCTGTGAAGTCCATTTGGTCCAGTGTGTCATTTAAAGTCTTTATTTCCTTGTTGATCTTTTGCTTAGACGATCTGTCCATTTCAGTGAGGAGGGTGTTAAACTCCCCCACTATTATTGTATTGCTGTCAATGTGTTTCTTTGCTTTGTTATTAATTGGCTTATATAATTTGCTGCTCCCATGTTAAGGGCATAGATATTTACAATTGTTAGATCTTCTTGTTTGATAGACCCTTTAATTTGGATATAGTGTCCTTCCTCATCTCTTTTTTTTTTAACATTTTATTTATTTGAGAGAGAGAGAATGAGAGAGAGCACATGAGAGGGGGGAGGGTCAGAGGGAGAAGCAGAGCAGGGAGCCTGATGTGGGACTCGATCTCGGGACTCCAGGATCATGACCTGAGCCGAAGGCAGTCACTTAACCAACTGAGCCACCCAGGCACCCCTTCCTCATCTCTTATTACAGTCTTTGGTTTAAAATCTAATTTGTCTGATATAAGGATTGCCACCCCAGATTTCTTTTGGTCCATTAGCATGGTAAATGGTTTTCCACTGCCTCACTTTCTATCTGGGGTGTCTTTGGGTCTAAAATGAGTCTCTTGCAGACAGCAGCATATCGATGGGTCTTGTTTTTTAATCCAGTCTGATAGCCTGTGTCTTTTGATTGGGGCATTGAGCCCATTTACATTCAGGGAAACTATTGAAAGATAGGAATTTAGTGCCATTGTATTGCCTGTAAGGTGACTGTTACTGTATATTGTCTGTGTTCCTTTCTGGTCTATGTTACTTTAGGCTGTCTCTTTGCTTAGAGGACCCCTTTCAGGATTTCTTGTAGGCCTGGTTTCGTGTTTGCAAATTCCTTTAGTTTTTATTTGTCCTGGAAGCTTTTTATCTCTCCTTCTAGTTTCAATGACAGCCTAGCTGGATATAGTATTCTTGGCTGCATATTTTTCTCATTTAGTGCTCTGAATTATTTCTGCCAGTCCTTTCTGGCCTTCCAGGTTTCTGTGGATAGGTCTATTGCCAATCTAATGTTTCTACCATTGTAGGTTACATATCTCTTTTCCTGAGCTGCTTTCAGGATTTTCTCTTTGTCTCTGAGACTCATAAATTTTACTATTAGATGTCAGGGTGTTGACCTATTTTTATTGATTTTGAGAGGGGTTCTCTCTGCCTCCTGGATTTTGATGCCTGTTTCTTTCCCCAAATTAGGGAAGTTCTCTGCTATAACTTGCTCCGATATACCTTCTGCCCCTCTCTCTCTTTCTTCTTCCTCTGGGATCCCAATTATTGTAATGTTGTTTCATCTTATGGTATTGCTTATCTCTCGAATTCTGCTCTTGTGATCGACGAGTTGTTTATCTTTTTCTCAGCTTCTTTATTTTCCATCATTTGGTCTTCTATATCAGTGATTCCCTCTTCTGCCTCATTTATCCTAGCAGTTAGGGCCCCCATTTTTGATTACACCTCATTAATAGCCTTTTTGATTTAGACTTGGTTAGATTTTAGTTCTTTTATTTCTCCAGAAAGAGTTTCTCTAATAACTTTCATGCTTTTTTCAAGCCCAGCTAGTATCTTTAAAGTGATGATTCTGAACTCTAGATCTGACATTGTACTAATGTCCGTATTGAGTAGGTCCCTGGCAGTCGGTACTACCTCTTGTTCTTTTTGTTGAGGTGATATTTTCCATCTTGTCATTTTGTGCAGAGGAGAATAGATTAATGAGAGGACAAAATGCTAGCAGAGTAACAATGTAGCCAGAAAATATACTCCAAACAAATCAGAAAAGACTTGAAGCAAGGGGAAAAGATAGGGAAAGAGAGAAAAAAGAAAAAGAAAAAAAAAGAAAAAGACAAGGATAAAGATAAAAACAAACAAAAATAGTACAAAACATAACAAAAAGAACAGAATATGATCAAATGTGTCAGATTTGTTCATAGATCAGTGCCACACACTAGATTTTGGGTGTATTTTGGTCTGTTAGAAGAAAGTGCCACCCAAAATTTTAAAGAAAGAAAAACTTATATATGTACAAAAATGAGGGTTGATATGATGACGGGATGGAATATGGCTGTAAAGATGAAAATTATAAAAAATTTTATAAAAGGAATTGATAAGAAGTTGTTTGAAAAAAGAAAGAAGAGGATTTAAAAAAAAAAGAAAAAGAAAGTGAGAGAATGTGATCAGGCAGGAGAGTAGAAAAAAACTGTACACTAGAGATTTAGGGTATATTTTGATCTGTTAGAAGAAACTATCTCAAAATTCTGAAGAGAGACAACATATAAATATATATATATTTATATATTAATATATATATATATTAATATATATATTTATATAAATATATATATATATATATATATATATATATATATATATATATGCCAAAAATACAGATAACTACTAAGAAGGGATAGAATATGACTCTAAAAATGAAAAATATTTTTTTTTAAAAAGGGATTGATAAGATGTTGGTTGAAAAAGGGAAAAAGAAAAATTCAAAAAAAGAAGAAAAGAAAAGAAAAAGAAAATTAAAAACAATTAACTCTGAAAGGCTTAAGAATCATGGGGAAAAAAGCCATGAATTGTATGTGCAGTATTCCCCCAGTGCTGGCGTTCTGCCATTCTCATTGATTGGTAAACTTGGTCTTGGCTGGTGGTTCTTGCTGATCTTCTGGGGCAGGGGCCTGTTGCCGTGATTCCCAAAAGTCTTTGCTGGAGGCAGAATTGCCCCGCCCTTGCCGGGTCTGGGCTAAGTAATCTGCTCGGGTTTGCTCTCTGGAACTTTTGTTCCCTGCAAGCTTTTGGTACAGTTTGGAGGATGAGAGTGAAAATGGCGGCCTCCTAATCTCCTCCCAGAGGAGCTGAGAAGTCGGGGCCCCACTCCTCAGTGTGCCCCCAGAGAAAAGCCGTCAATCACTCCTGTCTCCCTGGTCTCCAGCTGCACTCTGTGCTCACCCGGCCTGTGACTGAGCATTTATATCTCTGGCACACAACCCCGTTTGGAGTCTCCAAACCCAGCAGATCCCTGTGGTGTACTCCCGAGCCACTCCTCCTAGGGGAGGAAGGGGAGTCTCCCCAGATCTGGCGTTTGTTGGGTCCCTGCTGGAATTGCAGTGATCCGACTGTGCCGCGGATCACAGTTTATGGCATCCCTGAGCTGAGAGCCTGCAGCTCGGCTCCCTCTCTGCACCCGGCTTCCCCTCTCTGATACCTGGGAGCTCTGCCGCACTCAGGCACCCCCGGTCTTTCTGTGACTCCAAGGGTCCTGAGACCACACTGTCCCAGAGAGGGTTCCATCCCCCGCTCAGCCACTGGAGTGACATCCCTCAGCAGAGCAGACTTCTAAAAGTTCCAATTTTGTGTTCCGCTGCTGTATCACTTGCTGGTATTGGCTGACGGAGTTCCCCTCCCCCGCGGTCTATCTTCCTGAATATCGCCTGGGATTCACTTCTCCACATGCCCTACCTTCCAGAAAGTGGTCGCTTTTCTGTTCAGAGAGTTGTTGCTATTCTTTTCTTCTATCTCCTGTTGAGTTTGCAGGTGTTCAGAATGGTTTTATCCCTATCTAGCTGAATTCCTGGGTCCAGACGAAATTTAGATCTCCTACTCCTTTGCCATCTTGCTCCTCCGCCTAGTTAGAACCTGTTTAAAAAAGTTAGAAAACTCTTTTTCTGCCTCTTGACAGTTAATAGTTACCTTGGCAAATGGCCCTAGAACTATTTGGAGAAGGGGAAATGTTTGTTACATATCTGTAGTGATATTGAAGGATACTTTCTCAATAGGAGCCAGCCTGCCATTTAATCAGTGGACACTGAAGTCTATGATTTGACTTGGTTGTAGAAAATGGGTGAGAGACCAACAAATTTCCATTGCAGACTGATATCAACCTTTTTATAATTGAACAATAATATATGTTGACTGATGATATATGCAGACTGATATTTGCAGATATGTATATATATATATATACACACATACATATACAATGATATATGCAGACTCATATCAACCACTTTATAATTGAACAATACCCTAGTCAGTTATCTATAAGTATTGTCACTAGGAACACTGATCTACCCGTCATTGCCAAAAGTACCTGTGGATGAAGGCACCATGATAGTCAATCCAGCATTAGTACACATTGTACTGTTTATATCTTTTTATATATCTACCTTGCCTCCATTGCAGCCATTCCAGATAGTTTCCTGGCTTCCATTCTGAAGTCTCATCATCCTCCTTAATACTGCAAAGCCTGATAGTCTCTCAACTTCAATCTGTACTACAGAAGATAGCCACTACTGAGTTTTTCAGTGTTACCCTTTCCCTTTTCACCAGTGTACCCTTCACTGCTTAAATCATATTGGTTCTTCTAGGCTCTCCTAGGGACATAAATGTCAAGCGGTGAGTTTTCAAATCTTACCTTGTAGATCCATTCTAATTTTCCTACCACTCTAAAACTCTAGATTTCCTTGAGACTTTCCCAAAAAAAAAAAAAAAAAGAGTCTTAACATCTCTAGTTCATTTACTGCAGGCCATGATTATGTGTAAGCTTCAAAGAGTTATTCCAACACACACATTTGGTCTGGGGCCAGGTGTTCCTGCTGAAACACTGAATTAAAAACACAAATAAGTTCTATGTCAAATTCTCCTCATTTCCAGCCTTATATTGACCCATACTTTGATCTACTATACACAGCAGACATAAACATGTTTAATCTTGAGTATATAAGCTATCTCCCTCTGAAGCAGAGACTTACAGTCAGGCTGTGCTGAGACCTCACTTCGGTTATTGCCCTGTGAGGGCAAAAATAGGTTGTAGAGTGGGATCTTGAGGAGAATAAGATAATCTTTTGAGGAAACTATCCCAAGTAAGGTCCTTGTACATTCCCAAGGCAAATGGAGGTATAACTTTTCTCTAAGAGTTTAAGAGTACTGATTTTTCTGACCAAGGGGATTCAGAGGAATTTAGGAGTTCAAATTCACAAGCTCATGCACTCAAATGTCCCCTTAGTTTCCCATATTGTTTTGTGTAAGGACCAGGCCTTCATTATAGTTCTGCTAGGCTACAGTGTCCTTTGCAGCTCTAAGTTTACAATTAAATCCCAGGTCTGATTTTCAGTGAAGTTTGCCTTTTAATTCTAGGGGATAAGAATATCTTCAAAAACTGCTATAGCCACCCACCCTCAGGCTTTTACAGCTTGCTTTGGGTTGGGGCTGGATGCCCTGAGCTTATCATTCTTTTTTTTTTTTTTTTCTTTCTCTCAAAGCTTCTAATTCAGTCAACAAAAGCTAGATCTCTCCACAGTTATCCTTGTGTTTGTACGATTAAGGGCCATAAATAGTAGATATTTCACCTTCTTCCTCAGTTTGATTCTAACTAACCACAGGTAAAAAGCCTTAGTAGTTGGGCTATGTTTACATTCCATGGATTATCACCACCCTATTAGCAGCAGAAATGGAATCTCTTATATCACACCAGTGAGTAATCCTGCACCCAAATCCTTTCTTCATTCTACTTTCTAGTGTCATGCATGGTCCCAACTGTGTTAAGCCAGTTTGCCCGGAAATCACAACAGAAGTTTATGTGATGCTAATGTTACTAAAGACATTCCTGTGTAATAGAAATGAAGGACACATAGAATAAGGAAAAAGGGGAATATAATAAAAAGATGCATTACTGAGCCAGAACTTCAACAGATTGTTTGATACCCAGTGTTTTTGTTTGTCTGTTTTGTTTTGTTTTTCCTGAGATGCCAAATAAAATGCCTTTAAGGGAAATTTGTCCAAGGAAGGAAAGGGGAAGTAATTTCTCCACCAGATGTCGTAGACCATTGTCAAAGGTTTGCCTCTTAAGAAATTAAATCCCCACAATTCTGGCTTGAACACGTGTAGTTGCTATAAAGGATTTCACAGCCTCCCCATCCAGATGGCAACATGGAAGTCACAGGGAGAGGATGAAAGGTGTGTAGTGTGAGTTCAAGATCAATCATTGTTAGGCCAGCTCAGCATGAAGTCGGTCACAGCTCACAGACCTGCCACAGTGGCAGCTGGGACAGAAGGCAAGTTAAGGCCAAGGAAACCTAAAGTGATACATGAGGTGTGACTGATACATATAAGCTGGGCTGGAAGTTACAACTGAGGGAGACTTTATGTGAAGAGACAAAATTAGGGAAATGATTGCAAGGAACCAAAAAACTGAGTACATACTGGCTTATATAGAAAATCGAAATGTATTAGCTTAAACTAAAATGTTTTGTGGTGATTATTTCAGAACAGCCATGATACAGTAATTAAATGGGGTCACCAAGTATCCCCTTCTCTTTGTGTTTAGTTGCTTTTCAGAGTATTGTCATTAATATAAAATTGGCTACATATCTTGTCTCAAGATGAGACATGACTTAGGGCTACATACTTTCTATTTCTCATTCATTAGGTATGACAAAGCATCTTTTTCTCAGAGTTTCCAACAGAAGTGTAGACTTGGAACATGCCCACCCCTGAATGTGGCTAGGGGGCTAGATGTGTGGTAATTGGCTTAACCTAGGTCAACTCTTCCCTTAGTCATGAGGGTAGAGGTCCCCTAGCAAAAGCTATCTTCAACATCCAACTAGAGATGTTAGAAAGGAGAAATATGCACATGGACAATGAGATGAAGAAATGGGGTGATTATGTAAATCACTAAATTGTTACTGCTTAGTAAAATCAACTTAAAGATAAAAATCTCATAACCTATAGATTCCATCAGGAAATAATTTTTTTGAAGATTTTATTTATTTATTTGACAGAGAGAGAGAGAGAGAGAGAGAGACTACAAGCAGGGGAAGCAGCAGGCAGAGGGAGAGGGAGAAGCAGGGTCCCTGCTGAGCAAGGAGCCCAATGATGGGCTCAATCCCAGGACCCTAGGATCATGACCTGAGCTGAAGGCAATCACTTAACCAACTGAGCCACCCAGGCACTCCAAGAAATAATTTTTTAAAAGGTCCTACTGGGATAATTTTTTAACTCTAAATATATTGTCAATCTTAAAAATCTCTTAAGAATGTTTAGAAGTAACTACCACTTTGCTAAAACTATAAAGAATAGAAAATTCATAAATATGAATCAAACATGAAAAGTTTTGCACAGATCTAGAAGGGGAAAATTAAATATATGAGAATCATTGATTATTTTCCACTTATGGTTGAACTTTATTTAACTTAAAACTTCCCTTTTTAAACATCTTGCTTTCTCACATTGATCACCCTACAGTCCATCAGAGAAGTCTTAGATCCACCAACCTGCCGTTGCATCAACTCAGTGTTGTTTGCTGCACTTAAGTATTATTTTACTCATGTCACTGTAATACTGAAAATTTCATCTCAAATAACCTTTAAAAGAAAAACAAAAAACCCAGATAACCCTTATAATTTATGACTGCCCTCTTGTTTTATGTAATTATCCTCTTATTGTAATGTTTCTTTTCAATCTTTTCCTTTGTACTTACTGCTGTGATCATGTCTTAGGATACTGCCAATTTTTGTTTTTGTTGTTGTTAGGCCAATAACACTTGCCTTTCTCTTACAACAATATTCCTGAAGTTATTGCCATTGCATCACATAAATTGCTTGGATAGACTTCTTGAAATGTTTTGTTAAATATTGCATATTAACCTTAAAATTTTACCTTTGTAAGATAAATGGTTATGGGAGAGTATTGGGTAAACCAATCACAGAAAAGGAGAAGCTAACAATGCAAGAATGTTTGACCCAACCTATCTTTAAATTTTGCTGAGTTGCCTTTGTCTTTTACATTGTTCTGTGCTTTCTTGGGTTATTTTTTTCACTGAACACTCGAATGAACCTACTGTTTTCTGGGCATGATATTAAACACTGGAGATGGACCAGGATGAGGGCAGATTTGAGGAGAAAAGAGTGTCAGCAATAAGGGATGCATATCCTTCATGGAATACCTTGATTGGATATGGGAAGATAGTGGCTTTTTTGTTATTTTTAAAGATTTATTTATTTATTGGCAAAAGCGAGAGAGAGAGCATGGGGGATAATGTAGAGGGAGAAGGAGAAATAGTCTCAAGCAGACTCCCCACTGAGCATGGAGCCTGATGCAGGGCTTGGTCTCACGACCCTGAGATCATGACCTGAGCCCATACTAAAAGTCAGACACCCAACCAACTGCCTGCCCAGGTGCCCCATAACTATATATATTTTTAAAGATTTTATTAATTTATTTGAGAGAGAGAGAGAGCACAGGAGCAGAGGGAGGGGCAGGGGGAGAAGCAGGCTCTCCGCTGAGCATGGAGCCCAATGTGGGGCTCAGTCCCAGGACCCTGAAATCACGACCTGAGCAGAAGTCAGATGTTTAACCGAATGAGCCACCCAGGTGCCCCCCACCACATGACTATTTTTTTTTAAGTTAAAATATAGTAAGAGAGTAGAACTGATAGAGAATAACAGTACAATTTATAAGTAAATGGAACAACTAACTGAACTTTGAGGGTGATAACCTCATCTTTACAAAGATGACTTTCAATAGGGTCTTAAATGATGAGGATGACACCAATTAAACAAATAATAACACATTTTAGGATCATCAGTGAACATCTTGGTAACTCTTTGTGTTCTAAATTTTCTTTTCATTTTGCCTGTTTTCTCCATCTGTCCCATTTTTTGATAAAGTAGAGAAGAAAAAAAAAATAGTGATCTTTGGCAAGCAGGTTATTCCTTTAACAAAGAAACTCATGGATTCCTCCCAGAGTAATGAGGCGCCCTAATGATCTTCTCCCTTACTGTCACCTTTCTTGATGTGTTCTCTGTAGAGAGATATGCACTCTCAGACATAGCCAATTTAAGAAAATAGCTTTGATAATCACATTAAATATCTTTATGTGCGAGGTTAATTTATCTCGTTTGACAAATGTTGAGGGAAGAAAGATCTCTTGGAAGATGAGATATTCACAATACTGCTAACTTTAGGGGTTCTAGTCTTTAGAACCAAGAGGCAGAATGAAAATCTAACTTGCCCTCTCACTACCTCCATGTCATAGTATTTTTAATTTTATTGTTATCTAGAGAGCACATGTCAAATATAACTAGCAAAGTATTTGGACACCTAAATTTTACCATTACATCCCAAGGTACTTTGTTGAAAGCTTAATGATGTATTTTTATCATTGATCTGCTCACTATACTGAACAATCCTTTTCTATATGTAGAAATCCATGATAAAGAGAAGTGTCAAATTTTCAGCTCATTCAAGTTATTTTTTAGAAAAAAGATTATTTTGTATTTTTTGGTTCTTGGGCTAAAAAATCTTTAATTTTGGTTTTCACAAGCAAATAGAATTCTATGCATGACTCAACAAAATCAGGAGTTTAATACATATAATCATTATTCATTCTGTCATTAGCATTATAAAAATGATAATGAGTCAGCACATATTCATAGTTCTGCTTCACAGAACATTTTGCTTCAATTAAAATATATTTTATGTTGCAGCGAAATTCATATGACTTTTTACTTCTAATTTTATTGTGAAAACTTTTTATGATATTTCAGGCATGGTTGAGGAAAAAACAATACTTGTGACTTTATAGCTTAGTGTCTATTATTCTGTTAGTGGATTTATGAATTTTGTTAACCCTCCCAGCCTTTGTGTTGCTCAAACTGCACTCCAGGAACCAGTATTTGTGTGGGAGGTTTGGGGATGAGCAGCTTGGAGACCTACAATAAGGAAAAAGCATGTCAAGAGATGAGTGCTTCAGTAAGAACCAGGCAGTGTCACGGCAAGCCTCAGGAGAGGATCCATTTTGGGGAATGATAAGCAGCTATTCAACCCTGTGCTCTTTCTGCATACTTATTTTTACAGATAGTTTAAAGAGCAAATTAAAAAAAAAATCCACACAGTTTAACTGATATCTGACATGCCACTTACTAATTCAGCTTCAGACAAATAGCTTCAGACATCCCCTAGTTATGCTTATCAATGTGTAAGGCCATCAATTGTCTACAAATTCACCTCATCCATTCATTAAATAAGCATGCATTGAGTACCACCCACTTATTATGTATTTTGGCAAGTGTTGAAGATTTCCAGGATAAATGATTGCACTTAAACTTTCCACAGTCCAGTGGGGAAGATGAGCAAATAGTCAAATTATCTCAGAAATGGGGTATAAGGTAGTGATTTTTTTTTTTTTTTGCATGACCAATTATTTTACATACTTTGCTAGAAGCAGTACTCAGCCTGTGGAAGTGGAGCATGATAGAGAGGGTAAGGGTCCTAACGGGCATCTCAAGTTTTAATATGAAGTAGTTCTGTTACATACAGATTTTATTATTTTAAATTTAAACTAATATTTCTTGGGTTATTAAATGTGGTTTTGTTTCCAGATATATAGGTGAATTTTGTATCTTTTTGGTATTGATTTTCAACTTTTCTTTGAAGTCCTATAGACCATGTTCTTTTACCATGATATTTTGAAAATTAAGGCTGGCTTTTTGACATAAATATAGTCAGTTTTAATAAACTTGTGTATGAAAATATCATATATTCTCCAGTTTCTCCCTTCCACATAGGTCTTGGCTCCTCTCCATTCTAGCATCCTCCCCTACCATTTCACTGAAACAAATCTTGTCTTGGTCATCGATGATTTGCACTGCACAGTTCTTGGTCTTCATCTTGCTCGACTCACCAGCAACAGTTGATACAGTTGAACATTCTCTTCTCTTCAAACCACTATTTTCTCTTGGTGTCTGGAACCCCACTCTAACTTCCCCACATACTTGGGTAGCTATTCTTTTTCATTCTCTTTTGCTGTCTCCTCTTCATCTGCCAGTCTTTAATAGTTGAAGTACCCAAGCCTTCAGTCCTTGGACCTCTTAACTTTCCAAACAGACTCACTCCTTCGGGGATGTCACCAGATCCCAAGGCTTTTTAGTATTATCTATGTTGTAATGACTTCCAAATTGACATTTCCAGTCACACTTTTCCCCCTGGATCTCCAATACCCAGCTCCCTATTTGATATCTTCATTTGATTACCTAATGGGTATCATCAAACTAACATTTCCACAATGGATCTCTTGATAATCCCCCCCCCCCAAGTAAGCTTTGGTGGTTCTCCTTCTCTGAGTTAAGGCCAACTCTACTTTTCCTTTTGCTCAGATCTAAAACCATGGAGCTATGCTTTTTCCCTCTCATTAACACCCCACATGGAATCTGTTTGCAAATCCTATCTTTTCTATCTTCAAACATACCCATATTCTAACCATTTCTTTCCACCTCCACTGTTTCTGCCCTACTCTGCCTTATCCGTGTCTTTCCTAGATTGATGCAATAGTCTTATTTCTCTGCTTCTGATTTTAACCCCCTTCAGTTTCTTCTCAACATTCATCCAGGTGGTTCTGTCTGTTATCTACCCCAAATCCATCATGGGTTTTCTCTCCCATTAGGAATAAAAGCTGGTGTCTAATTTCTGTAGTAACCTTTAGATGATTACTCTCAGATTCGTTATTTTCTGAGCTCTTCTTACTCCTCTCTCTTCTCTCTCTCTTTCAACTCACTCCAAATTAACTCAGTCTCTTGCTGTTTTTCTAAAATAATAACAACAAATATACTCAGACTTTGTTGGTCATGTTCCTACACCTGGAACGTTTTCCTCCCATGTACCCACAGGGCTGATCCCCTTATTCCCTTCAGGTCCTTACTCAAATGTGGCTTTAGTAAGGATTTACTTCACTCCCATGTCTAAAACTGCAACCTTTCCCCACACATTTCTTCTGCCCTTTGGCTGCTTCTTCTCCTTAGCAGTTATTGTTAATGGTATATATATATATATATATATGTATATATAAAATTTTTGTCTTCTCTGCTATAATCTACATATGAACCAATTGCATTTTTTCATTACTGTATTCTAAATATCAAAATCAGTGCTAGCATATAGTAAGTAGTCAACAGAGGTTTGTGAAAATAATGAGTAGCTGTATCAAATTATGAGCTGCACAGTGGTTACCTTGCTGCTCTAGATAAAAGCTTATGGAGGCAGAAGTTAGCATGCAGGAATTTTATAGGGAGTGTTTTAGGATCTACTTGTGTGAAAGAGAAGGGGAGAAAGCAGGAATGAGCAAACAGAAGATGGGCTGCCATGTAGCTTCAACAGAGGTTTCTTCCAACAACCGAGGAAGCTGTCCCGCATGGTGCCTTCATGCCCAGTGTCTGTAAGGGTGCAGGCTGCATTTGAGTGGGGACTTGGTGAGGCCCCATGGCCAGCTTTGGGCAGCTCCCGGTGAGATTAGAGCTGGCAGTTGGCAGCACCCAGCAGCTGGGTGCAAAGATCTATTAATCTGAAAAGGCATCTTTCAGGTGTCCACTGCAGGACCATGGCCTTAAGACTATTGCCATGTTCTAGAAGATTTCTCCTCCGGCCAACCACATAGTTTCCACACCTTCAAATCTTCATCCGAAGAGGCCTACCTTTTATTTCTTTTTCTGGTTTAAAGAGAAACATGCACTCCACCTCCCGCCCCACATACTCACACAGACCCATATCTTGCAATATAAGCATGTTACTTGTTAATTACACTCTTCCTGATTACATCTTCCAACTAGAAGATATGCTCCAAGAAGGCCGATTTTTTTTCTATATTTTGTTCACTGAAAATACAAGCGCTTAGAACAGTGCTTATAATATTTAAAATACTTGTGGAATGAAAGACTTTCAGGCTTCCGACTGAACTGACTTTGTGATATTTTAACTACTTGGAATTCTGAAGAGTGATGATAACTCTTTTGACGTCACTGATGTACAGGGAAGGGTGAAGCAGAGCCTGACTTCTTGGAGCAAGCCTTGTATTGCAGCCTAAGAGCAGACAAGATACTCCAGGGCCATTTTTATAGCAACCAGGTGGGCGGGCAAGGTGACTAGAAAAGAAATGAAACCTGCCTATTAGGATACCCACCAATTTGCAGGCACAAACTTGGTTCGTTGAGGGCTGAAGTAGCTCTAATGTCTCCTCGTTTTTAGCCTGGGCTCAGCCTCCAGGGTGAGGAGACTAAGGCTAGGCTTAGAGGTTAAGAGTGATAACAAGCTGTATCTACGGATAGTTTTTGCCCCCAGAATTCATGCAGGGAAGATGCGATGGAGCAGGCTGCCACCAGAGCGCGCTGTGGGACCTCTTTGTGAGGTTTCGCTTTCCAGTTACGATTGCGAGGAGCTTGGGAGCACAAGCTTTTAAAAACGTTAACATAGAGGAATTTTGCTGATGTCGTTAATGACTTTGCTTCATTTTGAAAGTACATAGAATGAGAAATAATGCATTAAATTGTACTTGAAATTTAAAAATTGCAAAGGATATTAATAGAAGTTTCACACAAAAAGATACTAATATTCCTTAAATGACATTGGAGATATTTAACCTACATCATAATTTTTTAAAATGACAGAGATAAAATCTTTCACCTATCAGATTTTCAAGAATCCAGAAGTCTGCCCACCCAAGCAGAAGTTGGTGGTGGTAGCATTAATTGGCTCAATTTTCAAGGAGGAAAATTTGGCAATGTATTTGAAAGTTACAAATGCATTTTACCTTTGACTTCTCCACACTCATAGGAATTTACCCTAGAAATCTACCTCTTAGATACAAATTAACAAACTTTTTTTAAATCTCAAAAAGAATAAAAGTTTTGAAAAATAAAAATCTTGGAGTATAATTAAATAATTTCAGGTATATCAGAACTATAGAAAGACATGAAGCTGACTATAAGGAAGATGCTGTTTATTTACTAATATAAAAATCCCTCTAGTTACTTTCAGTGAGGTGGGGAGTAAGGTAAGGCCCATAATAGTGGACAAAGAATGCAATCTTTTTTCTTTGTTTAAGTGAGGGTGGGGTGGGGACTAATATACATACTTTTGTGTATTTGTAGAAGGAAATTTTGCAGGAATCCTCAGATGCCAGTAAAGCTGGTCTTGTTGAAGGTGGCATAAGGAGAGGATGGAGGCAAGGGTGACAGAAAGACTTAGTTCTATATACCATTTTGTGAGGCCTAGATTCACGCAAAATGTATTACCTATTCACAAAATAATAAATATATGTATTTTAAATTGCAGGGGGGAAATGTTGGGTTAGTCCTTGAGGAAATGTTGACAGTTCAACTTATCACTTAAATGCATCAGATACTCAGAGGTGTTTGTATTCAGGTACTTAGTTTATAAGTTACTAATTATCTGCTTGAAATCAACCAGTACTAATATGTCTGGCAGTCTTGAAATGAATGAGGTGAAGTTTCTAGCAGGGTTGTCCCAGGGAGAATTTGCAGAGCTGTTTGGAGTTTCCCTTGGGATCTCTTCTTCGGTTGTCTTGCCTTTCCATGATAATCTTACTCCCCACCACCTACCATGTTACAAATTGATTTGCCCTTTGGGCAAAGAGGAAAGAAGTTTAAGAAGTTAACAAACCTTTTCCTTACATTGTAACAGATTTACTCTAGTAATACACATTCATTGACTTAATGTTTATTGAATAGCTACTAAGAACCTGGCAGCAAACCACCTTCTGAGGATACAAATCTGTCAGACATAACCTTTCCTTTAAGGAACTCATAGTCAAATAGGAAGATGGCATAGGCTGATTACTTTGCAGAATGATATGCGCCATGGAAAGAAAAAAAAAAAAAAGGAATGATCTCCTTTTACTGAAACTGAAGAGAACCTTTAGATCATTTCATGGATTTTAAAATATAAGTAGGGATTCTCTGGCAACAGGGTGGGGAGGGGGAAGAAAACAAAATTCTTAAACAGAAGGAATAGTACTTGTGAAAGATCTGAAAATACACTGTCCATTACAAGTGTTGAAGAGTTTAGCGTGGCTGGAGTGTGTTTAAATCGGATTTCTATCATTTTGAGAGGAATTACTGCCACTGTGGCTAATACTAACTACTTAGTAGATATTATGTCCTAGGTGTGTTATGCCATTTAATTCTAACAATAAAACTCTGACATATGTTATCTGAATCATACAGATAATGATACCAAGAATTATAAAAATTTATCTAGTTACAGACATAAGTAAAGCCAGGAGTCAAACCCTACATTTGATTCCAAATCCCATGCTCTGAAGTATGAATAAGTGTTTGCTGAACCTCTTCTATTCTCCCTTCAGATTCACTCTTTACCTTTCTTCATCCTACTCTCTAACACTGGAAACTAGTCTGGATGGAGTTCATCAAGACACTCCATGACCTTAGGAGTCCAGGGTGGTTTGTCTCGTAGGTAGGATAGGTAGGAAACCAGAGAGAAGGGAGAAGATGAAAGTAGTTCATCTTAGGGCTCCCTCACATTCTGTCATCTTGTGCTACCCGGGACTCCCAACTGAAAATCACTGTTTGTGCCCAAAGGAACCTCTCTATACATTTGACTCCTAGATGGCAGTAACTGCTCCTTGTCCTCGTCTCTGCCAGCCTCAGTGTGGCACCTTCCCTTGTGGTTTCCCTACATATAGCCCACAGTTTTGTAATAGGTTCTTTATTAGACTCTCCTCAATTATTCTAATTTGAAAGTGCCATCTGTTTTCAGTTGGCACTAGACCGACATTTAAGAAGTCATTGTTATTATCTGAATGAGAGCTAATGAAAGCTTATTGTGGTAATAGCAGAAGAAATAAAGGGGATAAAATGGATTCCAAAGTGAGATGAGAAAAATCTGAATTTTAAGAAGGCTACAAGGAAAGAACAATATTCACTCTTAAGATTTAACTTCTATTACGGAATGGAAATGGGTCTCTCTTGCACCTTTTATGTAACACTGCATAGAAAAACTCTTAATAGCAACATGAGACAAAAGAAGTGGTTCAGAACTTGAGACCAGAAAGGGAAAAGATTTCACTGCTTGTGTTGAAGTACATGGAGCCACATTATTCATTCAGAGAGGGTGGTGCCAGATGTCAGGTGGTGATTCAAACAAGTGATAAGTGCAAAGTGAGTACAACAAGAGGTAAGAGGTTCCCCTGGCAGGTGGGTCAAACAGTAGGGCGTATCAACCTGGTCCTGAGGCTGAAGGTAGGCAGTAAGCCTCAGGAGGAAGGTCAGCAAATAAACAGGATCCCCACCATGAGATTCAGAGTCAAACTCCAAGGGCCAGAGAAAGGGACAAAGGCAAAGGCAAGCATGTGCTGCCTGGACAGACTGCAACAAGAAGGGCGTATTGTTGGATTTCTTGTGTTTCCTTAAACCACCCAATTGTGCACCAGACTGGAGCAAGTCTGAGAGTGCCGAAGGTCAAGTGGCTCCATTTGTGAGAAGTAAAGGACTGTAACATCCCTTTCATACACAGGCAGCCCAGCTCTGAGGTCTTGTTTTGTTTTTTAAGAATATGATTCCATCATCTGGTCAAAATCTCTATTTTCATCTAATGTTTCATAGTAGCAACACTCTGTTGCATTCGAGGAAGCATCTCTGTTCTTTATCAGTGTCTCACAAGTTGAACAATATAAAGTACTACAGGCATAAAACTATTGCATTACTAAATTGCTTCCTACTGAGATTACTTTTGATGGTGTTAAAAAAAGTCAGGAAACAATACTTTCAACATATTCTCTGGAGTTTAGGGTATTTTGATTTACAGACTCCAAGGACAATATATAGAAAATTACTTCCTAAATTAACACATCAATTACTTAAACCAAATGGATAGGAATGAGGGCACTGGAATAATGATCCTTTACGGAGATAAAATATAGATGGTCGCTCTGACTTAAACAGCTGCTATATTAATCATTGTGGTATAATTGATAGAGGTGAAGAGTTTACGCTTCTTTCCTTTGTGTTGAACATTCTGATAAATGGGTGTCTGATGTGACAAGGACAGATAACATAATGAATATCTTACTGTACTTGAACAAACATTAAAAAAAAAAATGACGACATTGTGTTTTGTTCCAGGTGGGAATAAAAAGCAAGCAGTTCCTGGCCGGTGATACTCCAGTTAAGGGTGTCTGACTGACAGCATGTTGGCACCAGCATTGAAGGAAGTAATGGACTTTGGCTCCAGGTGAGTACAGTTCTCTAGGACATCATGGGTGCATGTTTCGGACTCTTACCCATGGAACTCAGAAGATAACTCCAGCAAGATTTTTATCTTCTCAAAATACTGGGCTACTGTATATCTTCAAAATATTATAGTTGTAAAATTCTATCGTACTTTAAAGTCAATGAATATGTATTTTTTCCTCTCTAAGTGATCAAACAGGAAACTATGAATAGGTTTCTTTCTGAACTGGGTGTCAAAATGCCTGAACTATAAGTAGATTTAAAGATGAAATTTCATAGAGTGTTTCGGGTTAAGGAGGGAAGCCTATTTCCAGAAGGGACCAAGGTGGGAACAAAGTTATCATTAAGCATTTCAAATTGACACATTGTTCTGTAACCTTCTTCATGACAGGCACTGGAGGGCTGAGTTAGCTTTGAGGACTCAAAATTTCGTCACTTCCAAAGTCATGCAATTAGAGCAGGCAGATAATCCAGTAACTCAAAAGACTCCTTGACTTCTGGTTTCTAAATGACAAGAGATCAGAAGTAAGGGTCAGACATACCTGTATTCTAATAATGATTCTCCAAGTATGTACCTTCGTGAATTCATAAGCCAGAAGGTATGCCTCACTTAGGGACCTCAATATGAAGCTTTTGTGGGCTGAATAGAATAGGCTGTAGACTTAAGGAATGGAGGACAAATGTTACACAACTTAATTTTTTAAGTTTGCAAGACTTATATATTAGGCCAACACACGTTATTTTAATTCACATATAATTTTTGCCTTCCGCAGATTTAAATATTAACAAAGAAGGTAAGCTAATTAAGTCTACATGGGCAATGCTATCAAAAAGAGGTAAAGAATATGCAATAAGTACTTAGTCTACTTATCAAATATGTAATAATCCCTCCTACTGTCACAGCAATTCTATATCTGGTGACAATGTAAAGGAAAAAATTAGGAATATCTGAAAAGATATGAGCAAAGGTTGTTGCTCATAGTCTGTTTTAATAGCAATGAAAATGATAAACAACCAAATAGTTAATTGTACTGAACTTATAAAATAGATTTTTGATCAAATTGTGAAATTCTATAGAACTATTAAAATGATTTAGAATACTTATGAAAGAAGGAATAAGCATAGTTTTAAATTTATAAAAGCAGGTTAAAATGTCTTTAAGATAACATTTGTATGTTTATGTAGATAAGGCAGAAGGAAAGACACCTATATGATTATTTTTTTTTAACTTTTTTTCCGATATTTTCATATTGGATGTTTTTCCTATAATCAGAAAAAAATACAACTTAACATTGAAAATTTTTCCACAAGAAAATAGGATTGTAGAAGAATAAGGTCATGAAAAAGTAGCATGTTTTTTCAGAGATTAAAAATCAGGTTATGAAACAGAATTGGAGTAAAATCCAATATATGTGTAAAATGTATATCTATATAGATAACAAAACAGAATTTGGGTAAAATCCTGCATTTGTATTTTTTTAAAAGAACATATATGTATATTTTTTAAAAAGAACATATATACATGTTATGTATTATAAAAATATAAAACTTTTTTTTGTTTAAATAAAAGAGTTTATGAGAGGTCAAGATAATTCCTATTTAATAAATGGGTAAAGTCCCCAAAGAGAGATTCAAATTTGAGTAGGGCCTTGAAGGTTAACTATACAGGAATGTGTTTTCATTAGTATTAATAGCAAAATTTGACCTGTTGAAATGGATAAGAGTACACGTTATGCTTACTTGTATTGCTCTACTTTTCATTTTGTAGAAAATTATACTATAAGTGATAGACATTGACTGAATTTGAATATTGATATTTGTTTCAAGCTTAGAATAATCAATTTGATGTACTGAATGCCATCTTTTATTACACACTGACACATTGTAAATACTACATTTTTAACAAAAATTACATTAGTGTGTGATTAATTATAATATAAAAATATTCACCAAATCTTTGAAAGATAGTAATACTTCATTACCAAAATCTTCTGCAATTCTTCTTTATCTGACTTCTGTGATGCATAAGTAGGTTATATATTTATCTTAAAAAGAAAAAAATAATAGGGCGCCTGGGTGGCTCAGTTGGTTAAGCGATTGCCTTCGGCTCAGGTCATGATCCCAGGGTCCTGGGATCGAGTCCCACATCGGGCTCCCTGCTCGGCGGGAGGCCTGCTTCTCCCTCTCCCACTCCCCCTGCTTGTGTTCCTGCTCTCGCTGTCTCTGTCTCTGTCAAATAAATAAATAAAATCTTTAATAAAAAAAAAAAAAAAAAAAGAAAAAAATAATAAAAGAAACAACTCTAATTTCTCATGTGAACATTTCATTTTAAAACTAAATTTTGTGAGGAGTGGCAGTTCTGTCCTCTTCCATAGAACTCTCTGTACCTATCTTTCACAGAGACTATGGTTTCCAAGTCCATCCTTTGCTCTTTTTATTTTCCCTGTATATTGTGCTTAGATGATCACATACACCCGTGGCTTTAATATTCCAAAACTTATTATTTTACACCCACACTCTAATTGTCCCCTAGAGCAACATATCAAATGAACAAGAGGTATTATTCTCACCTAGGCTGTAATTCCTGCCTTTTTACTTTAGATTCCTCTTTTTTTAAAATTTTTTATTGTTATGTTAATCACCATACATTATATCATTAGTTTTTGATGTAGTGTTCCACGATTCATTGTTTCTGTATAACACCCAATGCTCCATGCAGAATGTGCCCTCTATACTACCGATCACCAGGCTAACCCATCCCCCACCCCCTCCCCTCTAGAACCCTCAGTTTGTTTCTCAGAGTCCATAGTCTCTCATGGTTCATCTCCCCTACCCCGATTTCCCCCCCCTTCATTCTTCCCCTCCTGCTGTCTTCTTTTTTTTTTTTTTTAAACATATAATGTATTATTTGTTTCAGAGGTACAGGTTTGTGATTCAACAGTCTTACACAATTCACAGCGCTCACCATAACACATACCCTCCCCAGTGTCTATCACCCAGCCACCCCATCGCTCCCACCCCCCACCACTCCAGGAAACCCTCAGTTGTTTCCTGAGATTAAGAATACCTCATATCAGTGAGGTCATATGATACATGTCTTTCTCTGATTGACTTATTTCTCTCATCATAACACCATCCAGTTCCATCCCAGTCGTTGCAAATGGCAAGATTTCATTCCTTTTGATGGCTGCATAATATTCCATTGTATATATATGCCACCTCTTCTTTATCCATTCATCTGTCGATGGACATCTTGGCTCTTTCCACAGTTTGGCTATTGTGGACATTGCTGCTATAAACATCAGGGTGCACATACCCCTTCGGATCCCTACATTTGTATCTTTGGGGTAAATACCCAGTAGTGCAATTGCTGGATCATATGATAGCTCTATTTTCAACTTTTTGAGGAATCTCCATACTGTTTTCCAGAGTGACTGCACCAGCTTGCATTCCCACCAACAGTGTAGGAGTGTTCCCCTTTCTCTGCATCCCCGCCAACATCTGTCGTTTCCTGACTTGTTAATTTTAGCCATTCTAACTCGTGTGAGGTGGTATCTCATTGAGGTTTTGATTTGGATTTCCCTGATGCCGAGTGATGTTGAACACTTTTTCATGTGTCTGTTGGCCATTTGGATGTCTTCTTTGGAAAAATGTCTGTTCATGTCTTCTGCCCATTTCTTTATTGGATCATTTGTTCTTTGGGTGTTGAGTTTCATAAGATCTTTATAGATTTTGAATACTTGCCCTTTATCTGATATGTCATTGCAAATATCTTCTCCCATTCTGTCGGTTGTCTTTTGGTTTTGTTGACTGTTTCTTTTGCTCTGCAAAAGCGTTTTATCTTGATGAGGTCCCAATAGTTCATTTTTGCTCTTGCTTCCCTTGCCTTTGGTGATGTTTCTAGGGAGAAGTTGCTGCGGTTGAGGTCGAAGAGGTTGTTGCCTGTGTTCTCCTTTAGGATTTTGATGGACTCCTGTCTCACATTGAGGTCTTTCAACCATTTAGAGTCTATTTTTGTGTGTGGTGTAAGGAAATGGTCCAGTTTCATTCTTCTGCATGTGGCTGTCCAATTTTCGCAACACCATTTGTTGAAGAGACTGTCTTTTTTCCATTGGACATTTTTCCTCCTTTGTCGAAGATGGGTTGACCATAGAGTTGAGGGTCCATTTCTGGGCTCTCTATTCTGTTCCATGGATCTATGTGTCTGTTTTTGTGCCACTACCATACTGTCTTGATGATGACAGCTTTGTAATAGAGCTGGAAGTCCGGAATTGTGATGCCACCAGCTGCCAGCTTTGCTTTTCTTTTTCAACATTCCTCTGGCTATGCGGGGTCTTTTCTGGTTCCATACAAATTTTAGGATTATTTGTTCCATTTCTTTGAAAAAAGTGGATGGTATTTTGATGGGGATTGCATTGAATGTGTAGATTGCTCTAGGTAGCATTGACATCTTCACAATATTTGTTCTTCCAATCCATGAGCATGGAACGTTTTTCCATTTCTTTGTGTCTTCCTCAATTTCTTTCATGAGTATTTTATAGTTTTCTGAGTACAGATTCTTTGCCTCTTTGGTTAGATTTATTCCTAGGTATCTTATGGTTTGGAGTGTAATTGTAAATGGGATTGAGTCCTTCATTTCGCTTTCTTCTGTCTTGTTGTTGGTGTATAAGAATGCCACTGATTTCTGTGCATTATTTTATATCCTGCCACTTTACTGAATTCCTGTATGAGTTCTAGCAGTTTTGGGGTGGAGTCTTTGGGGTTTTCCACATAAAGTATCATATCATCTGCAAAGAATGAGAGTTTGACTTCTTCTTTGCCGATTTGGATGCCTTTGATTTCTTTTTGTTGTCTGATTGCTGTGGCTAGGACTTGTAATACTATGTTGAATAGCAGTGGTGATAGTGGACATCCCTGCTGCGTTCCTGACCTTAGGGGGAAAGCTCTCAGTTTTTCCCCATTGAGAATGATATTCGCTGTAGGTTTTTCATAGATGGCTTTTATGATATTGAGGTATGTACCTGCTATGCCTATACTCTGAAGAGTTTTGATCAAGAAAGGATGCTGTACTTTGTCAAAAGCTTTTTTGGCATCTATTGAGAAGATCATATGATTCTTGTTCTTTCTTTTGTTAATGTATTGTATCACATTGATTGATTTGCGGATGTTGAACCAACCTGGCAGCCCAGGGATAAATCCCACTTGGTTATGGTGAATAATCCTTTTAATGTACTGTTGAATCCTATTGGCTAGTATTTTGGTGAGAATTTTTGCATCCATGTTCATCAGGGATATTGGTCTGTAATTCTCTTTTTTGATGGGGTCTTTGTCTGGTTTGGGGATCAAGGTAATGCTGGCCTCATAAAATGAGTTTGGAAGTTTTCCTTCCATTTCTATTTTTTGGAACAGTTTCAGAAGAATAGGTATTAATTCTTCTTTAAATGTTTGGTAGAATTCCCCTGGGAAGCCATCTGGCCCTGGGCTTTTGTTTGTTGGGAGATTTTTGATGACTGCTTCAATTTCCTTAGTGCTTATAGGTCTGTTCAGATTTTCTATTTCTTCCTGGTTCAGTTTTGGTAGTTGATACATCTCTAGGAATGCATCCATGTCTTCCAGGTTATCGAATTTGCTGGCATAGAGTTGCTCATAATATGTTCTTAGAATTGTTTGTATTTCTTTGGTGTTGGTTGTGATCTCTCCTCTTTCATTCATGGTTTTGTTGATTTGGGTCCTTTCTCTTTTCTTTTTGATAAGTCTGGCCAGGGGTTTATCAATCTTGTTAATTCTTTCAAAGAACCAGCTCCTAGTTTCGTTGATCTGTTCTACTGTTTTTTTGGGTTTTATTTCATTGATTTCTGCTCTGATCTTTATTATTTCTCTTCTCCTGCTGGGTTTAGGCTTTATTTGCTGTTCTTTCTCCAGCTCCTTTAGGTGTAGGGTTAGGTTGTGTACTTGAGACCTTTCTTGTTTCTTGAGAAAGGCTTGTATTACATTATATATTCCTCTTAGGACTGCCTTTGCTGCATCCCAAAGATTTTGAACAGTTGTGTTTTCATTTTCATTGATTTCTATGAATTTTTTTAATTCTTCTTTAATTTCCTGGTTGACCCATTCATTCTTTATTAGGATGCTCTTTAGCCTCCATGTATTTGAGTTCTTTCCGACTTTCCTCTTGTGATTGAGTTCTAGTTTCAAAGCATTGTGGTCTGAAAATAGGCAGGGAATAATCACAGTCTTTCAGTACCAGTTAAGACCTGATTTATGACCTGGGATGTGATCTATTCTGGAGAATGTTCCATGGGCACTAGAGAAGAATGTGTATTCTGTTGCTTTGGGATGGAATGTTCTGAATATATCTGTGAAGTCCATTGGGTCCAGTGTGTCATTTAAAGTCTTTATTTCCTTGTTAATCTTTTGCTTAGACGATCTGTCCATTTCAGGGAGGGGGGTGTTAAAGTCCCCCACTCTTACTGTATAGTTGTCAATGTGTTTCTTTGCTTTTATTATTAATTGCCTTCTATAATGGGCTGCTCCCATGTTAGGGGCATAGATATTTACAATTGTTAGATTTTCTTGTTGGATAGACCCTTTAAGTTGGATATAGTGTCCTTTCTCATCTCTTATTACAGTCTTTGTTTTGAAATCTAATTTGATATAAGGATTGCCACCCCAGCTTTCTTTTGGTGTCCATTAGCATGGTAAATGGTTTTCCACCCCCTCACTTTCAACCTGGCGGTGTCTTTGTGTCTAAAATGAGTCTCTTGCAGACAGCATATCGATGGGTCTTGTTTTTTTTTTTTATCCAGTCTGATAGCCTGTGTCTTTTGATTGGGGCATTTTACATTCAGGGTAACTATTGAAAGATAGGAATTTAGTGCCATTGTATTGCCTGTAAGGTGACTGTTACTGTATATTGTCTGTGTTCCTTTCTGGTCTATGTTACTTTTAGGCTGTGTCTTTGCTGAGAGGACCCCTTTCAAGATTTCTTGTAGGCCTGTTTTCATGTTTGCAAATTCCTTTAGTTTTTGTTTGTCCTGGGAGCTTTTTATCTCTCCTTCTATTTTCAATGACAGCCTAGCTGGATATAGTATTCTTGGCTGCATATTTTTCTCATTTAGTGCTCTGAATATATCCTGCCAGTCCTTTCTGGCCTGTCAGGTCTCTGTGGATAGGTCTGTTGCCAATCTAATGTTTCTACCCTTGTAGGTTACAGATCTCTCCTCACGAGCTGCTTTCAGGATTTTCTCTTTGTCTATGAGACTCGTAAGTTTTACTATTAGATGTCGGGGTGTTGACCTATTTTTATTGATTTTGAGAGGGGTTCTCTGTGCTTCCTGGATTTTGATGCCTGTTTCCTTCCCCAAATTAGGGAAGTTCTCTGCTATAATTTGCTCCAATATACCTTCTGCCCCTCTCTCTCTTTCTTCTTCTTCTGGGATCCCAATTATTCTAATGTTGTTTCATCTTATGGTATCGCTTTTCTCTTGAATTCTGCCCTCATGATCCAGTAGTTGTTTATCTCTCTTTTTCTCAGCTTCTTTATTTTCCATCATTTGGTCTTCTATATCATTAATTCTCTCTTCTGCCTCACTTATACTAGCAGTTAGAGCTCCCATTTTTGATTGTGCCTCATTAATAGCCTTTTTGATTTTGACTTGGTTAGATTTTAGTTCTTTTATTTCTCCAGAAAGGGTTTCTCTAATAACTTCCATACCTTTTTCAAGCCCAACTAGTATGTTTAAAATCATCATTCTGAACTCCAGTTCTGAGATCGTACTAATATCTGTATTGATTAGGTCCCTGACAGTCGGCACTGCCTCTTGTTCTTTTTTTTGTGGTGATTTTTTCCATCCTGTCATTTTGTCCAGAAGAGAATAGATGAATGAGAGAACAAAATGCTAACAGGGTAACAATGTCCCCAGAAAATATATACTAAACAAATCAGAAAAGACCTTCCAGAAAATGGTCGCTTTTCTGTTTGGAGAGTTGTTGCTATTCTTTTCTTTGATCTCCTGTTGAATTCATAGGTGTTCAGAATGGTTTGATCCCTATCCAGGTGACTTCCTGGGACCAGACGAAATCCAGGTCTCCTACTCCTCTGCCATCTTGCTAGCTGTGGCCTTAGATTCCTCTTTAATGTGGTCTCCTCTTTCTACCTTTCCCAATATCAAATCTGAAAAAGTGAAATCCTACTTATAGGGAAGGATGTAGAAGGAGGTGCCCAAATTGACTCAGTAGGCCTGAATTGTCTTTAATGGGCAGGAGAAAAGACAAGTTTGTTAATGTCATTAACATATTAGTAACTTAATAATAATTAGAAATTTTCTCCCTTTTTTTCATTATCTGTGAATTTATTCTTGGTTATTCCTCATCATTCTCTTATCAGTGCTTCTCCCCAGACCATGCACATTATAAATGCATGGCCTGACATTAAGTTGAAATGAGAAGAATGGCAGAAAAATGTATAAAATGGTAGTTTACCAACATAGGTGCAAGGGGACAGACTTGTACTGGTTGACCCAGGCTCAAATATCTACTCTGCTATGAATGAGTTATGCAGTCCAGAGTCTACCATTCCCTTTAAGCCTTTGAGTCATAAATTATTCATTCTAAATTGTTCCAGTTCTAAAAGTCAACTAATACGGTGTTTGTGGAAAATAGTCTATAAATGTTTAAGCACTTTGTTGGTGTAAGCATCGATTGTTACCAACCATAGAGAATAGATAAATTTACCAAAATACTCACATGCTGTATATGTATATATACATTTGTGTATGCAGGTAGAAAAACAGACTACCTCTATAGAATTAGTAGGATTAGTTGTGTCTGCCATGAAATCTCAGCTTTTTGGTAAAATATCTTCAAGTAGGTACTTGAAGAGAAAGTTTCTTCCTTTTTACTTTAATCTGTGTGGCCTGCCCATCAAATCAGCACAGTTCAATAATTCAGGAGGTGTTCTCTCTGCCTTTGATCACAAAGGGAATTCAACTAGGGATAAAATCCCAAGATAATGAGCTGGGCAACACAAAGCAACTTCCTCTTATGAAATCCACTCACAAAATAAATTGGTATGAAAATTAAAGACACAGAATATTAAGATAGCATTGATTCATTGATCTGGAAGTTATTTCCAACCATATAATATTAATAACACTCCATGACCTGAAATTTAGGATGCAGTGAACATCACACAGCAACAAAAATTATTTAATATTGCCGACAACTGTAGTAATGTTGAACTTTAACAGTTGAAATTACATTTGCTGAAGTACTGAGAATATTTTGCAAACTATAACGTAAGAAACTGTCAGGAGATGAGAATTTCATCAGATGAATTAGTATTCATTAGACATTAAATAATAGATGCCGAGAATAAATCAAAATACATTTCATGTTGGTTGCACTGAAACCACTTGGAGTTCCAAATAATGTATAGTAAAATCTGGGAGAATTAGATCACCAAATCCCAAAACTCTCAATTGGATTTTGTGTGTGTGTCCTTTATTCACATATCTCAAGAAAATGCAATGACTTGAAAATCAACCAGAGCTAAGAAAGAAAAGAAAAGAAAAGAAAGAAAGAAAGAAAGAAAGAAAGAAAGAAAGAAAGAAAGAAAGAAAGAAACTCTCAAAATGATGGTTCTCAATAATTAAAAGATGTGATCAGTCAAAAATGTTAAGCATCTACAATATACATTATATTCACCACAGGTCTAGGGAGATATGGACATTAAAGTGTTTCTACCTTCAAGCAATGATTCTCTGTCAGTGGAAATAAGCTATACATAAACACTACTGAATAGTGTGTCATTATGTACATATATATCATACATATTTAGATAACTATTAGTATCATATGCCAAAAGATAAGGAAAGATCAAGAGCCAAAAGCTTTCTACAAAACAACATTTGATTTGTGTTTCAGCAACTGAGAAGACTTCTTGAAGGGAGTTGAATTTGATAAGTTAAAGGGATGATGTGCAGGCTGGGAATGGTATTGTAGATGGAGGGGACAATTTATATGCAAACAATGACTTTGAATATAGAGAAGACAAAGAAAAGGACAGCTAGAATTTTTGTTGTAATAAAGGGTAACAATACTGGAAAGAAAAGGATAGAAATTAATTTTGGTGGTCTTTAATGTTAGCCCAAGGAGTATGTTCTTAATTTTGTATTCCCCTTCCAGTGATCTTTGAACTTTACATTGTATTGGACCCCACTACCATTGCAAGTATAAATGTTTGCAAAATCTTGTTTAACTTAAAATGGAAATACTCGAGATCTTATACTGATGGAATATATAAAAGTTGTTACCAATCTTTTAAATTCAGAGCAGTGCAAGTCAATAAGCAAAACTTACCTCTTAAAACATATAAAATATAAAACTTAAAACTTTTTCTTACAACCTTTAAATACATTTAATTTCCACAGCAAAGATTATTAGTCTCAAGGTTACAAATCAACAGTACTTGGAACTATTAAAACTAATCTTGGTATATTACAAAAACTTTTTACTTTTTGTAATAAACAGAAACTCAAATTCATGATGACATAATGCTGAAAAGGTATAGAATAAAATGCAAATGTTATGATATCATACAGATATTCAGTAATCATTATCTTTTTTTAAAGATTTATTTATTCATTTTAGAGAGGGGGAAGGGCAGTGGGAGAGGGAGAGAGTCTCAAGCAGAGTGCGGAGTCAGGCGGGACTCGATCCAGGACCCTGATATAATGACCTGAGCTGAAATCAAGAGCCAGAAACTTAACTGACTGAGCCACCCAGGCACTCCAAAAGAGTGTTCTTAAAAGTGTGGTTAGTGTTGTCATCTGCTGGATGTTTGGGGGGTGGGGAAATGAGAACTGATAAAAGAAAACACAATATTTCTATGTAATGAAAAAAGTGAAAGCAATGCTTTTTAAAAAAGTTAATGTGAGGTGAAGCTGCTAACCTTCTGGTTATTCAAAAAGGTAAATCAATCTCCTTCAAGGATCCTTTATATCATATAGAACCTCCTTCAGTGTTTTATGCAGAATATAAGACTTCAAATACAAAAAACATCAGCAGTTCCCCTAGATCGACGATAAATGTTACAGATAAAAGTATATTAAACTCAGACCTTAACAATAGTAGATGATAAATACACAAAAATTCCTTTTAAGGCAATCTTTTTATCTTAATGAGAAGAATTTCCTTACATTTTTAGGTATCACTTGAGCAGTTGTTCCTTTATATGAAAGAATAAGTGATCTTTACCATTAAATTTTTGGATTATATCTTAGATATGTGATAAAGTAGTTTTTTGGTTGTTGTTGCAATATGCTGTAACAGTTAAATACCACCATCTGTAGTACAGACCAGTATATACCAGTTGCTGAGGTCAAAGGTATTGCTACGCAATATTGGCAACTTGGAAATTAGAATGAAATATTAGACCTAGGAAAACTGATATTTTGGGGCACCTGGGTGGCTCAGTTGTTAAGTGTCTGCCTTCGGCTCAGGTCATGATCCCAGGGTCCTGGGATTGAGCCCCACTGAGCGGGGAGCCTGCTTCTCCCTCTCCCACTCCCCCTGCTTAGGTTCCCTCTCTTGCTGTGTCTCTCTCTGTCAAATAAATAAATAAAATCTTTAAAAAAGAAAGAAAAAGAAAATTGACATTTTATCACCAGCAGTAGAGATCATTAGCATCTCTGGGTAGGAGTTGAAAGCAGGGACAGGATTTGCTTCATTTTCAAACATATTTTTAATATTAGAAACAACTGATTTTACAAAGGTTAGAGGAATTTGTGGTGTTCCAATCCTTGTACTGAAAGTTACAAAACTCTAGCTTTCAAATTTCTTTCAGTAAATCCTAACTTTTTAAAACAATTGTTTTAAGAGACACAAAAGCAATCAAAGCATCTTTTAGGCTCTTTGAAATTCATTTTGATGGGAGATGGTTTTCCTTTCAAAAGTATGTCATATGTAACTCTGTACAAATATTTCTTTTCCAAAAAAATTACAGGGAAAATTCGAGCAGGTGACCTCTCTGTATAATGATCAGTGTACTCTATTTTTAAAATAGTTTAAGCAGTTTTAGAAGACTACAAAGTGTTCCATTTCTTAAAATTGCTTTGATTCTTAAAAATCAAAGCAATCAAATAGTATTAAGAGACTTGCAAGAGCAACAGAATCACATCTTGCTCCACGTCTATCTATGCTATAGTCACATCGAATGGAGAACAAAGTTCAACTCTCCTCTGTCGGTAATTACCTTATTTTTAATTTAACATGTTTATATTATCTTGATTGATTTTAAACATTACCTATTATGATACGTAGGATGAAGGAGAGGCACCCCAATCACAGGACTTCTTTTGATTATCTATTCAATGTATTGAGTCAAATTATTTTAGGGAAATCAACATTCAACATTTAAATCATGATTATATAAATGTTGCTTTCTGGGTTCCCAACGTTTTAAACTAAGATGCTTTTAATTTTCATAGTTTCTAAGATTATTAATGACTATTTCAAATTTCAAATGCACAAAATGATGAAAATACTTGAGACCTCCATTATTTATGTTGTGACCACACTCCTCCACCCTTCCATCTTTCTGCACCCATCTACGTGCTGGGAAGCAGGCTCTCTGCCTCTCTGAGCCTCCCTGCCTCTGCTTTTCTCTGTTAGATTTCTTGTTCCTGGATTGCACTTCTTCCTCCTTCTTGATGATTATGAAAGCATCACTCCAATGCCAGTCTGATTTTCCTCTTTTACTTCTCTGTTCTGTTTTGTTTTGCTTTTTTTTTTTTTTAACAAGAACCTCTCAGGATTTTTGAAATTCATGGCAATGTGCCTTGGTGTGGGACTAATTTTATTTTGGAGCTAAAAATTTAATTTCTTTAGTTTCATCTTAGCCGTCATGGGTTTCTCTTTTTATTGGTTAGCTATGGGGCCTTCTGGATTACTCTTTTCCTATCTTTAAAAAAAAAAAAAAATCATTTTTTTCTTAGTTTAACTCTTTGGGAAATTCCCTTGACTTTATCTTATGCTTTTCTTAGATTAAAAAAAAATCCTTTTATTTAGAAAATAAAATTGAAACATACAGAAAGGCTGTTGACAGTGGGGGAAAGTACAAGGAATACCTCAGGGCCTTTTACTTAGACTATCTATAGTTAACATTTGTGTCTTAGCTTTCTTTCTCTATGTACTTAAACACCATGCTGTATCAATCTATATTTTTTTCCTTAGTCATTTGACAATAGGTAGCATATATCATTACCCTTCACCTCTGAATACTTCAGTTTGTGTTCCCTTAGAACAAGGATATTCTCTTACATAATTACAGTAGGGTAAATAGCTTCAGTAAACGTAATATTTATATAATACTTTGATATAATCTACTGCTGGTATTCCAGTTTTATCAACTGAGCTGATCCTTCATAGTATGCTTTTATTCCAGTGTGGGATATAGTTTAGAATAATGTATTGCATTTCCTTGTGTTAAACAACAAATGGAGGCATATTAAAAATTTGGAGTTTATTTGAAGAAAAATCTGTTCAAATTGGACAGCACCAAACATGAAATGGTTAGGAACACTGCCCCAACAGGAGCTCAAGTATAGACATTTGCAGAGAAAAGGGAAAAAAGACAAAGTAAGGAAATTTTTGATTGGCTATAGCTGAAAGCCTATTGACAGCCCATTGTATCTAATGTTTTGTTGGGTTTTTTTTTTTTTAACTTTTTTTTTTTAAGATTTTATTTATTTATTTGACACAGAGAGAGAGAGAGAGACAGTGAGAGAGGGAACACAAGCAGGGGGAGTGCGAGAGGGAGAAGCAGGCCTCCCGTGGAGCTGGGAGCCCAATGCGGGGCTGGATCCCAGGACCCTGGGATCATGACCTGAGCTGAAGGCAGACGCTTAACCGACTGAGCCACCCAGGCGCCCCTGTTTTGTTGGTTTTTAAGTTTTATTTATCATATTTTTAAGTTTTGATAACTTTTTTGATTATCATAGCACACATGCTTATCACTAATTACAGTACACCCCCCCCCCCCCCGTTTTTTAACTTCCTATATTGTCTTTTTCTTCTCAGGCCTTTCTGGGTGTTACCATATCAGCCTTAGGTCTCAGTAATGTGGCAGTTTTACTCAAATACCTGGCCTTTTGTTCACCATTTGTATAAAGTGCAGTCTTTGAATAGGAGTTGGGGTAATATAATTTGGCTTCTCATGTTCTGGAAACCAAGCAAGGGACCTGGGTTACAGGTTCCTTGATAAAGTATGTCCACTTCAAATAAAAGCTCTGTCCAAAGTCAAGTGTACCAGGTTAATTTCTCCAGAGAATAGACTTAGAATTGGGGATTTGGGGTAAGGGATGATAGGAAACGGAGAAGTAATTGCCAGCTGTGGGGGATGAGAGCAACCACTTTAGAATTTTACCTCTTTTCCCCTTTTTAGAGTTGCATCTCACCCTGCCTTTTATTATTATTATTATTATTATTATTATTATTATTATGTTATATTAATCACCATACATTACATCATTAGTTTTTGATGTAGTCACCCCTGCCTTCTAACGCACTCCGTTATTCCAAGAGCTGGGCCTCTGGCAGGTTCTGTGGGTGCTTCACTGACTTCTCCCAGCACCCTGCATTGTGAGCACGTGGGCAGCACTTCCTAAGCTCTGCTACGTCAATCATCATTCCTCTGCTCCCTACCTTTCTCCGTGTATTGAAGTGCAGTACAGTGATGAAGGGTATGACTCTGAAGCCAGACTGCCTGGGCTTGCTACTTGCTGACTATGTGATCAGCAAGTTGCCTAATGTTTCTGCACCTAATTTTCTCACCTGTAAACAGGAGTTGATGGTAGGGAGGTTACAGGTAGGAAATGAGTTTGAACGGTGCCTGCACACAGCAAGGTTGATGGCAGCTGACACTATTAATACTGTCCTCTCTCTTCCATTAGTTTCTTTTTCTTCCAAGTTCCTATTTTTTGATCAGCTCCTAGTTGACTTTTGTTTTGTTTTGTTTTTAATGATTTCTGCTGTCTTTGAGGTTTGGGGCAGGAGAAGAGATTAATAACTGGGGTCAGTTCATCAGGTTATGTTTTTATCTTAATAAGGCTCTGCCTTATTTTATTTTTTTTTTTTTACTCTGGAATAATTTGTGTGTGTGTGTGACGGCTAAGCTCTCTTAGCACACTATTCTATTTTATCTTAAGAATTAGAATGACAGCTTTAAAAAAACACCCAGGTTAATTTTAGGACATCATTTCTATATGAAAATTACTCATTTTCTTTTATTTTAGAATTTATATTCTCATTTATTTTAGAATTATATGTGTGAAGTGTCCTAAAATCGTATGTCACTGATTACTGTGATTTTTGAGACATTGGTACTATCTGTATGAGAACATATATACAGGATGATCTAAGGACACATTCCCAATTAATATTATAATATCAAACTTTACATTACCGCCTTCTTATTTTACTATGTATAACCTATTAAACAATAGAGTCCTTATCTTCTGTGAACTGATATGCATGTTATAGAAATTCAGTTATTTAAATATTTATAAAATGAGAGTTGAGAGCAGCACTTTTGAAAAGCAGTTAATAATGAACAGACATCAGGGGAGCTATTGTTATAACAGCAAAGTGCTTTGCAACTCCAATAACTTCAGCGGTGCAGAAGCAGGCCATCAAATTTAATTAAAAGCAGTCAAAAATAAACTGAGAAATTGAACTGTAAAAAGCTATCCTTTGCCAGGAGCTGAAGGCAGAAAGAAAGCCAGGGAGAGCCTTGAAAGTAGTAATGAATTGATAAGCCTTACTGCCTGCAACTTGTAATGCACTCTGTCAGATTTTAGTTTCAGTTAAACTAGATTAATAGGGCAATCGCTGATTCTCTATCTTAAATCCTTCTTCGTCATCTGCCCATTATAGGCTCCCATGATAGATGGAAGCCTGAGTGGGTCAAAATTTCAATTCATTTCTCTGCTCAATCATTTTTTAAATAATGCTGGCATCTACATTTGCTGGACACCAGCATTCTCTGTGATATTTTAAAAGCAAAAATAAATTTAGTGACTGACAGCCTGCAGCCTTCATTTCCAAAGAGGCTTAATTCCTTTTTATTCAACAGAGCTAGAAATCCCCTGGAACGTGAGCGATTGACATCTCTTTCTACCACTAGGGGCTATCATAGTGAAGTGAATGATAAAGAGAAGATTATAAATTTATTGTTGCTTTAAATGCTCAGATTAACGTGAATCTGCAGAAACAGTACCGCAAGGACAAAAACAATTTGCCCTCGATCATTTTATTTTTTATAATAATGTTCTTTAATGAAGCTAAAGCCTTCCTGCTGTGACCTTATTATGTTTTTCAACATCAGGGAGAAATAGATTCCTCTGAATTGTAAGAGAGCTCATGAAACAGCAGGGATATTGAAATAAAGGATCAATTACTTTTTTGCAGTAATTTTGAACTTGAAATGGCTATAGCACAGCCTCTGTAGACAAGAAGACAAACCAGCTTATTGAAAAGCCATGTGCAATTATACAGATCACCAAATGCTGAGATAGGCAAACTGTTCTTTTCTACTACCTTTCAACATGATTACAACACGCCTTTAAAGTGCAAGCACTCCAGATTACGTTGCAGAAGAAACAAAGACTGAAAATAGAATTTGTCACCAATTAAATGTAAAATTTTGAAATATATTTAAGAATCCTTCAGAAAATTGATAACATCAGTTTACGGGTTAAACCTTACTCATTTTAACCTGAAGAAAGGATCTTTGAGTACAGTGGCAACTTAGAGGTCCAGATGAGGATGGAAACAGCCAAGGGTGTAGAGCTTATAAATGTAACAGATTGTTGCTTTTATGAAATATTGTAATTTGTGAAGTCCTTCCATATTCATTATGCCATTCAATCCTGGCAGCGATCCTTATAAGCTCAAACGGGCACTGATACCTTACAAAGGTGGCAGTAAGGAAGCCTGAGGCTCAGACAGGTGAAAAGATTAGTGCCAGGTCATGGCACCTACCTTACTTGCGGCTGGCACCTACACCTAAGTGATGGAGCAGTACTCTCTCTTTTTAGTTTTTGCAAGAACTCCCAACTTTGAAATGCAAATCATTTAGCTGTAATAAAGTCAGTGTTACCAGAGTATATAATTTCCATTTCCATCTGCTGCATTCAGGCAGGAACTTCTCATTTGTGCTGATAAGGGAGACGCATGGATCAATGGGCCTTTAGAGAATGGAAGTGCTAAGTGTACTTTATCTGAGTAACTGTCCTGCAGCACATGCCGGACTCCACAGCAGGCTACACGGTGGGATTCTGAGATGGCTGGTAAGGGGGCTGAGACCCTTCTTCAGAAAAGGGTGTGTGAGTTGAAAGCCACATTTGTTGCTGGACAGGGACTTTCCTGCCTGAAAGGAGATCGGGGTGGGGCTTGGGCATGACCCTCAATCTCTCTACGTCAATCTCATTGACCAGGATGATTGAGGGTCTAGGTGATAAAGTCTTGAAGCTACTTAGAAGGAAGAGAAATGAACTTTCAAGACTGGGATCATGAGAAAATGGAAGAGGTGGAAATAAGGAGATTGGAGAAGTAAGAAAAACGTGCTATGGTATCAGTGTGAGGAGCAAAGTACTGAGAAATTAGGAGGAAAATATAACTAGAATTCAAATTAGCTCGTTCATATTTTATATTTTTTTATAAATCAAATATTGCCATTGATTTGGGTATTTTAGCTTTCTTATAAGCTGGTTTTAGTTGCATCACATGTGTCAATAAAAGGCTGCCAGATAATAGTCTACCTCCTCGACATTAAGATTGGGATCAATAAGTATGATAATAAAAATGGCATTCATTCATTGAGGAGTGACTATGTGCCAGACACTTTTCTAAGAACTCTACATGTATTATATTGTAAACACTATAAGTATATTAAGTATTACTCCTATTTTAAATATCAAGGGCCCCCTGGGTGGCTCAGTCAGTTAAGTGTCCGACTCTTGGTTTCGGCTTCACCTCAGGTCCTGATCTCTTGGGTCGTGATATCAAGGCCTCCATTGGGCTCCACACTCAGCAGGGAGTTGGCTTGAAGAGACTCTCCCTCGGGCCCTCCTCCATTCTCAGATAAATAAATAAATCTTTAAAATAAATAAATAATTATCAAGACAATAGTAGGAGTGCCTGGGTGGCTCAGTTGGTTAAGCGACTGCCTTTGGCTCAGGTCATGATCCTGGAGTTCCGGGATCTAGTCCCGCGTCAGGCTCCCTGCTCGGCAGGGAGTCTGCTTCTCCCTCTGACCCTCTTCCCTCTCATGCTCTCTCTCATTCTGTCTCTCAAATAAATAAATAAAATCTTTAAAAAAAAAAAAACAGAAAAAAAAAAACTTGAGAACAGTGAAATGTTTGCGCATCTTTCGTATTATTTGTAAATGCTCTGTAATTATAAAACGCTGATGAATTTTGTGGATTGTAATGAGATGGGGGAAAAGGCATTGAGCTATATGAAAATTACTTAGAGAAAACCACGTGGGCTGCCAAGATTGTTTTCCTCCTTGTATGTCTATTCTTTGCAACTCATTATAGTGTATTTTACCTTAACATATGTATATACAAATCAAACCTACTGGCATTACTTCAAAATAATTTATTTAAAAGCAATATATTGTATTACTGCTTTTATTAACTCTCTTTTTAAATATATCATTTTGGAAAAAATGGAAGGTACAAATACGTGATAACATACATAAAAATACTTCTGTTAGTACTTAGATAACTATGAATAACATTATATTTGGATGTTTTCTTTATGTGTATGTATGTAAATATGTATAGGTTTTCATATCATCCATCATCCTTGCATTTAATATTTTTGGGAAGCTTACTAAGCATTACTTCACTTAATTGTTTAGTTATCCCCACTTTATAGATGATAAAAATTAGGCTTAGAAAGGCTAGATAATTTGTTTAAGGCCCTGTGACTATCACTGTAGCATAGCCTAGATTTAAACCTCATGCTACCTGAAACTCATTATCTTAACACAATATAGGCTGCCATACTGTACTGTAAGCTGTTCTTTCAATGATAGTATATTGTGAACACATTTTTGTCTTTTACAGTTTATAAAAGACACCGTTCTTAATGATTTTATAAAAACCCATTGTATCAGTTCACTGAATTTTTTTCTTCTTTCTTTTTAATTTAAATTCCAGTATAGTTAAAATACAGTGTAATATTACTTTCAGGTATACAATATAGTGATTCAGCACTTCCATACATACACCCGGTGTTCATCACAAGTGTATTCCTTACATTTTTAAAAGTCCCATTATTAAGTATCTCTGTTGTTTCTAATTTTTATTTATTGAAACCAATGTTCTAATAAATATGCCCAAGTGCCTCAGAATAAATCCCATGAAGTAGAAGTGGAATTACTAGATGAAAGTCTATGTACCTTTTACCCTGTAAAATTGCCTTCCAGGCAACCATGTTGGTTTATGGTACAACTAGAAGTCCATAGAAGTGTTCCTCTCCTCGCATCCTTGCCGGCTCTGGGCATAGGTTTCTTTTAAATCTCTAACAATTATATACAATTGCATTTAAAAAATCATTTTAAGCTGTGTAACTCTAAAATTTCAAGTGCTTTCAAAGAAATTATATAGGCTGAGGGCAGAATTCCTGGAAATACCATTTCAGAATGAGACCTAACCACTTTTTAGAGATTGATTTTTCACCAGCATGGCAATAAATCCAAGCATTTCAGAATAAATAAATTTTATTTCCACTTATTTGTAGTTCACACTAACAATACTGCATGACTCTGGCTTACTAAGTGAATGTCCACTCTCTTAATTTAAAGTTAATGAAGTTAGATTGATTCAATTAAAAGATATCAATCATTGCCTATGATTTATCATTCCATAAGATTTTTCCTTTTATTTTTCACTTAAATGATGCCTTTTCAATGCCAGAATGTAGAAGGGAGTAGTAAAAACATTTAGAATTGACTTAGATTCTAAAATATATCGAACTGTTCCAGTAATATTTTGAATCTGAAAAACAGAGCAACAGAGAATTAATGAAATAGTTGGCATTACTGAATGAAACAGAGCTAGATCAACCGTGACTTCCAGCGAACATGCATTTCCAAAAGGGAGAATCCAGAATGTATTGCTTCTCATGTTTGCATGGTCTTGGTAATTTTAATGTTGCTACTTCCCATTATTGGGAAAGTCTGTTCTCTTCCATCTAATTTGTAACATTAGTCAAATGTTGCTTTCATTATTTGGACTATGTGATTGATATGCTGGGCATGAAGAGCACAGTTATCTTTAATTCCATTCCCTTTTAGGCAGAGGGAATATAGACTGGCAACAATTTAAGCCAAGAACAAAATTGTCCCAGAAATATATAGTCTCATAAGTCTTTCTCAAAAGTTCTATTGGGAAGGAAAATATGAGTGAGGAAATGCTGCAAGAAATTGTCTCATCAGTTTCTCTGGATATTGTATATTGCATGTTTAATGAAGCCTGAACTACATTTGGAATTATGACATATATATAGACATTTAACATTACAACTATCCTATTGACATCCTTACCACATTTTTCTTTATTTTATTTTTTTTAAAGATTTTGATTTATTTATTTAACAGAGACAGAGAGAGAGCACAAGTAGGAAGAGCGGAAGGCAGAGGGAGAAGGAGAAGCAGGCTCTCTGCCAAGCAGGGAGCCCAATGAGGGGCTCGATCCCAGGACCCTGGGATCATGACTTGAGCCGAAGGCAGACGCTTAACGACTGAGCCACCCAGGTGCCCGGAGATTTTTTTTTTTTTTAAGATTTTATTTGACAGAGAAAGACACAGTGAGAGAGGGAACACAAGCAAGGGGAGTGGGAGAGGGAGAAGCAGGCTCCCCAACGAGCAGGGAGCCTGATGCGGGGCTCGATCCCAGGACCCTGGGATCATGACCTGAGCTGAAGGCAGACGCTTAACGACTGAGCCACCCAGGCACCCTGTCATTTTTCTTTATTTTAAACTATAAAAGTGTACTTAATTATTTTCTACATAACAAAACTGTACTTTTTGTGAAGCCCAATGGGATTAATTTCTCTCAAACCTCAACGCCAGATGGCACTGCATTTCCTGTGAGAAACATGTTTTTAAGTTATGGATGCCACATATCACATAATTGATCCTGTTTTTGAGTAGGCTGCTAGGATGCCCAAACGTAACAATGGTTCCAAAAAATCCAAGACCTTACAATATGGGTGGGAAGTATGAACCTCAAGTTGTATTTTTTCTCTCCTACTCTTTTTGCTTTGGTTATTTTTATGCCTGTCTTATATTTCTTTCTAGGGATTGTCAAGTCCCATTGAAAATTATTGGGATGTGTGTTGGTTTTATTTCTTTTTTTTTAAAGATTTATTTATTTATTTATTTGAGAGAGAGAGAGAATGAGAGACAGAGAGCATGAGAGGGAGGAGGGTCAGAGGGAGAAGCAGACTCCCCGCCGAGCAGGGAGCCCGATGCGGGACTCGATCCCGGGACTCCAGGATCATGACCCGAGCCGAAGGCAGTCGCTTAACCAACTGAGCCACCCAGGCGCCCGGGATGTGAGTGGTTTTAAAACAAATTAAATAATTGTCTTATTTGAATATTGAGTATATGAAGCTAACATTTTTTTAAATATTTTATTTATTTATTTGACAGAGAGACACAGTGAGAGAGGTAACACAAGCAGGGTGAGTGGGAGAGGGAGTAGCAGACTCCCCGCTGAGCAGGGAGCCTGATGCGGGGCTCCGTCCCAGGACCCTGGGATCATGACCTGAGCCGAAGGCAGACGCTTAACCAACTGAGCCACTCAGGCGCCCCTGAAGCTAACATTTTTGTAACTGAATAGTTTGCTAGCTAGAAGAAGGGTGAGGGAAAGTAAGGATATATATTTAGAAAACAACATAAAAACAGTAACCATGTAAATAGAAAAGGGCATGGAAATTGAAAACAAAAGCAAATAGAAAATCAGATTTGCTGCTTGAGGCATATATGTCGTCCCAAAAGGGGAAGGGTAGAATAGAAGGAGAGGGAAATTTGGTTGTTTTTAAACAGGAAGTAAGAGTCACAATTGAAGTGAAAAGAACAGGGAATTCTAATGGCCAGCCTCTGTGAAGACCAGTCAGGAAAGAATGTTACTTGACTAAATTATTCCAGATCTCGTTTCCTGAAGAAATGCTCTTGATGGCCAACAGGTCATTTAAAAAGCCTCCTACATTTGGACCTGTAGGGATGGAAACAGGGATGAGGGACACACAAAATAAGGTGGGCAACAGAATTTAATGTTGTAATTGGTGGGCTTATAGTAAAATATATTAGCCATTTAGAATGTCTATTCCAGGACAGATTAGACAGGGTGGTGGAGTGAAAACTATTTTCCCTAAATTCCTCCATAGTAACGGGTATGATTGTCTTTTACTTCTTCCTGCTTCTCCTGGAGCTACTCCCAATCCATCTTAGAACAGGGGCTTTTGCAGAGACAAGAGATATGTAGACTCCTGGCTCCATCCTTGTAAAATGATATGGCATGATGCAACCAACTGAATACTCCTTCAACTGCTGAATCTTAAAAATAGAATAAGAGATGGAACAGGGGAATTATTCAAGGCTATATTCTATACTTGCCAGTGGAAGCATGTGGTCTAGAGGAAAAAAAAAAAAACTGTTTTTTTTTTTAGCCTGATAAAAGTTTTTTTTTTTTTTTATGGTGATTGTCACTCCTTTGTGAACATTTTTAGTCACTTAACCTCTTTTAACATCACTTTCCCCATATATAGAATGTCATAAATGAAACATTTGGGAAGCATCAAACACAATGCCTAACAAAGAGTGTCCTTAAAAAAACCAAACAAAAACACGTTAATTTCTTCTAACTCCAGTTCAAAATTCCCCCCCACACACCAGATTTGAGAGTGTGTGCACGGGGCAGGTGGGAGGGGCAGAGGGAGAGAGAGAGAATCCTTTTTTTTTTTTTAAAGATTTTATTTATTTATTTGAGAGAGAGAGAATGAGAGAGAGCACATGAGAGGGGGGAGGGTCAGAGGGAGAAGCAGACTCCCTGCCGAGCAGGGAGCCCGATGCGGGACTCGATCCAGGGACCCCAGGATCACGACCTGAGCCGAAGGCAGTCGCTTAACCGACTGAGCCACGCAGGCGCCCGAGAGAGAGAATCCTAAGCAGGCTTCACACCCAGTGCATCAGAGACCCACACAATGCTCGACCTCACGACTGTGAGATCATGACCTGAGCCGAAATCAAGAGTTGGACAGTTAACCAACTGAGCCACCCAGGTGCCGCAGCTTAACCAGATTTCCTAATTGGCTTTTCTTTAAGAAAGCATTGCATTTAGGGAGATAAGCCTACCATCCCATAATCCTAGTACTCCCCAAATGGAATTACATGGATAACATATTCACTTAGAAATTTAGGGGAATGCATTATTAGGACAGATTCCCAAGGCTTAAGTTCCCTGGTGTAAGCTAAGAATGTCATTTGGAACTGCTGATTCAGTGAACGACATTCTAACAGTGAACAGAGCTCACGCTTTTACAGTAAAATTTCTTAGAACACACGTTGAACAATCTTATCTGCTCTGTAAAAGTTGAAAATTGACCAACCCCTGCTTTTGTAATTGGTTTTCCCTCTCTCTTTTAATGTCTCCTTCTTTGTCTTCCTCACTCAACTTACTCCTCCATCCCCCCTGTGTTTCTCTCCTGTGCTCTCATTCAGCATTTTCATCTACCTTCCCATCTTCAACTCTGGTCCCAAGTAGTTAGATTTTTGTTTTTTTCAACTCTTCTCCTAAAACCCAATCTTTATCTCCTACTCTCTGTTTTGCAGTATTTTCTTCATTCCTACCATCTCAACTTAACAGTGAAACATTAAATTCCTTGGAGTTCCTTATTGTACATCAGCAAAGCAAGGGCCTGAAACTGTTGGGGACAGAACTTGAAGCCATAAATAGGTAAAGGACATCTACAAGGGTTGCTTACTACAGATCCAGACCAGCATTACTCCACTGCCAGGCCTGATAGCCAAGCACATTTAACTCTATAAATTGTTGAAAATTGAAAGGAAGTTGTGAAGAAAAAAAATATATAACTTTGTTTTTCTTTTTAAAAATATCATCCTATTCATTATTTTCTTTAAATACTTAAGTAACTTGGTGCATATTTTGAAAAAATCCCAAGAGGAAAGAATGGTATAGAAGGGAAAGTTAGTTTTCTTCCCACTTTGCTCTCATTTCCTCAATTCTACTCTCTGAGGGAAACAGGTTTTCCAGGTTCCTACACGTCCTTTTAAGGTATCTATTTATATAAAGCACATGTGTATGAAGGCACACTTTTTAAAAGTTATAACTGTTGCATTTTGTGCATGTTGTTTTACATCTATTACTGTGTCTTAGAGAAAAAAATTATGTATTGACACTTTATGTGGTTTTAAAATAATAGAATAGCTGCAGTTAACATTTGAAAATTGTGACTTTGTGTCAGGCACTGGCTAAGTCCTATATATTACTTAATTCTCATAACTCTTCTAAAAAAGTGCCATTATTACCTCCTTCCTATAAATGAGCAGACAGACCCTGAAGAAATGAAACAAGCTGTGAAAGCTCACCCAGCTAGTAAGCCAGACAGCTGGATTCCAGAGCCCACTCTGGTGTCCATCATTCCCCAACTTTACAGGAACCCTGGCCTGAGCAGGCTGGGAGGGGGAGGGAGTGAAAAGTTGTTGAATTAGCTAAAGATAATCTTTAGTATTAACTGTAAAAATTGATGTATAACAAATAGAGAGCTTTCAAAGAAGGGAAATGTATAAATTAGCTGAGTATTTTTGACTGAAAAAGGCTTTGTAGGGGCTTTCACGCCGATCTGGAACACTTCGTTTTTTTTAATTGTTGTTTTATATTATATTTTAGCTTTTTTGATGGTGATATCATAACTGGAATAAGTTGGAACAGCAGGAGGCTGAGACAGTGTTGAGAGAAAATACATTCTCACTCACCAAAGAGACGGGTACCAAGTGGAAAGATATAAAAAGGACTCTAGAGTTAATTAAGAATTCCAAGAAAGTTCATTAGCTTGTTCTTAATGGTGAACAGCTTTTGTAGAGTGGGCATCCATGGAAGGAGCAGACCCACATGATGTTCAGTTGCAAGGTCCTGCATGTTACAAAGCAGAGAATCAGTTCAGGGGAAGAGAAAATACAATGCAGCAGAAAAGACAAAAATTAGCTACTGATTGTAAATTGCCAAAGTATAGAAAATGAAAATCCAACTTTCTGTTCTCTCTCTTCAAATTGTTTATCATGTATCATAGAAGTAAAATTTAAAAATCTTTGCTATATCAGAATTAAAAAAAATTAAATTTAAATTCAATTAGCCAACATATATTACATCATTAGTTTTAGATGCAGAGTTCAGTAATTCATCAGTTGCATATATCATCATATCACATGCCCTCCTTAATGCCCATCACCCAATTACCCCATCCCCTTACCTACCTCCCCTTCAGCAACCCTCAGTTTGTTTTCCTATACTCAAGAGTCTCCCATGGTTTGTCTCCCTCTCTGATTTCTCCCCATTCAGTTTTATCTCCCTTTCCCTATGATCCTCTGTGCTGTTTCTTCTTATATTCCACATGTGAGTGAAACCATATGACAACTGTCTTTCTCTGACTGACTTATTTCACCCAGCATAATACTGTCCAGTTACATCCACATCAATGTAAATGATAAGATTTCATCCTTTCTGATGGCTGAGTAAAATTCCATTCCATTATTCCAATATTCCATATATATATATATATGGAAAGTATATATATATATCACATCTTCTCAGCTTTTCCATAGCTATTGTGGGCATTGCTGCTATAAACTTTGGGGTGCAGGTGCCCCTTTGGATCACTACCTTTGGATCTTTGGGTGAATACCTAGTAGTACAATTGCTGGGTCATAGGGTAGCTCTATTTTTAACTTCTTGAGGAACTTCCATAATGTTTTCCAGAGTGGCTGCACCAGCTTGTGTTCCCACCAACAGTGTAAGAGGGTTCCTCTTTCTCCACATCCTCGCCAACATCTGTAATTTCCTGACTTGTTAATTTTAGCCATTCTGACTGGTGTGAGGTGGTATCTCATTGTGGTTTTAATTTGTAATTCCCTGATGCCAAGTGATGTGGAACATTTTTTCCAGTGTCTGTTGGCCATTTGTATGTCTTCTTTGGAGAAATGTCTGTTTCTGTCTTCTGCCCATTTCTTGACTGGGCTTTTTGGTTTTTGGGTGTTGAGTTTGATAAGTTCTTTATAGATCTTGGATACTAGCCGTTTATCTGATATGTCATTTGCAATTATCTTCTTCCATTCCATAGGTTGCCTTTTAGTTTTGTTGACTGTTTACTTTGCTGCGCAAAACTTTATCTTGATGAAGTCCCAATTATTCATTTTTCTCTTTGTTTCCCCCCTTGCCTTTGGAGACATGTCTAGCAAGAAGTTGCTGCAGCTGAGGTCAAAGAGGTGGCTGCCTGTGTTCTCCTCTAGGATTTTGATGGATTCCTGTCTCACATTGAGGTCTTTCAACCATTTTGAGTTTCTCTTTGTGTATGGTGTGAGAGATGGTCCAGTTTCATTCTTTTGCAATTGGCTGTCCAATTCTCTCAACATTATTTGTTGAAGAGACTGTCTTTTCTCCATTGGATATTCTTTCCTAATTTGTCAAAGATTAGTTGACCATAGAGTTGAGGGTCCATATCTGGGTTCTTTATTATGTTCCATTGATCTATGTATCTGTTTTTGTGCCAATACCATACTGTCTTGATGATGACAGCTTTGTAATAGAGCCTGAAGTCTGGAATTGTGATGTCACCAGATTTGTTTTTGGTTTTGTTTTGTTTTTTTCAACATTCCTCTGGCTATTTGGGGTCTTTTCTTGTTCCATACAAATTTTAGGATTATTTGTTCTAGCTCTGTGAAAAATGTTGATGGTATTTTGATAGGGAATGCATTGAATGTGTAGATTGCTCTGGGTAGCATAGACGTTTAGCAGTATTTGTTCTTCTGACCCATGAGCATGGAATGTTTTTCCATTTCTTTGTGTCTTCCTCAAAAGAGTTCTGTAGTGTTTAGAGTATAGATCCTTTACCTCTTTGGTTAGGTTTATTCCTAAGTATCTTAGGGATTTTGGTGCAGTTGTAAATGGGATCAATTCCTTAATTTCTATTTCTTCTGTCTCATTGTTAGTGTATAGAAATGCAACTGATTTCTGTGTGTTGATTATATATCTTTCCATGTTGCTGAATTCCTATATGAGTTCTAGCAATTTTGGGGTGGAGTCTTTGGGTTTTCCACATAAAGTATCATGTCTTCTGTGAAGAGTGAGACTTTGACTTCTTTGCCAATTTGAATGCCTTTTATTTCTTTTCATTGTCTGATTGCTGAGGCCAGGACTTCTAGTACTATGTTGAATAGCAGTGGTAATAGTGGACATCCCTGCCGCGTTCCTGACCTTAGGGGGAAAGCTCTCAATGTTTTCCCATTGAGAGTGATATTTGCTGTGGGCTTCTTGTATATGGCTTTTAGGATATTGAGGCATGTTCCCTCTGTCCCCTCTATCCCTACACTGTGGAGAGTTTCAATCAAGAAAGCATGCTGTAGGGGCGCCTGGCTGGCTCAGCCGTTTAAGCTTCTCCCTTCCGCTCAGGTTGTTATCAGTCCACATCAGGCTCTCTGCTCAGTGGGTGCCTGCTTCTTCCTCTCCCTCTGCTTGCCTCTCTGCCTACTTTGTTCTCTCTCTCACTGTCAAATAAATAAATAAAATCTTATATATATAAAAAGGACACCAGATCCCAAAATTGTAAAGAAAAACTTTATGTATATATATATATACATATATATACAAAAATAAAATTGAATACAATGAAAGGAGGCCAAAAATGAAAAAATTATATATATATAATGTAATGTAAAATGAAAGTTAAAAAAAGTCTTTAAAAAAGTTGATAAAATAGGAAAAAAACAGTTGAAAAGGAAAAAAAGAAGAAAAGAAAAAGGGAATTTTAAATTGAAAGACTAAGAATCCTGAGAAAAAACCTTGAATTCTATATACTATTTTCCTGTAGCTCTGGAGTTTTGCAGTTCTGTGAGATTGGTAAATTCGGTATTAGCCAGGTGTTCCTGCCTATCTTCTGGGGGAGGGGCCTGTTGTGATGATTCTCGGGTGTCTTTGCCCTGGGTGGAATTGCACAGCCCTTGCCATGGGGCTAGGCTCAGTGTAAGCTGCTTTGGGTTGTTGTGTGCGGCTTTTGTTGCCTAAAGGCTTCCCACGCCACTTTAGAGGCTGAAAATAAAAATGGCACTGCACCAATTTCCAGATCTGCAGCTGAAAGATCGGGGCCCTCACTCTTTAGTGTGCCCTCAGGGAAAAGCAATCAATCACTTTTGTCTCCCTAGTTTCCCTCCACACTCTGTATTCACCCAACCTGTGACCAAGCATTTTTATCTGAGGCACGTGACCCCATTTCGAGTCTCAAAACTCTGCAGACCCCTGAGTTGTGCACCCACTCCGCTCCTCCCAGAGGAAGGAGGAGGGTCTTGCTGTGGTTCTTCCTCTTGCTGGGCCCCTGCTCAGAGAGCAATCACCCAGTTGTGCCCCAGTTCACGGTTTATGGAAACACCAAGCTGAGAGCCTACTCCTGGACTCGCTGATTGAAGCCAGCTTTCCTGCTCCAGTTCTTGGGAACTCTGCCACACTCAGACACTCCTGTTCTTTGTATGACCCTGGAGATCCTGAGACCATACTGTCTCACCTAGGATTCTGCCCCCCTCACCACCTGAGCACCTTTCTGGCAGGGATATCCCTCACTGGAGCAGACTTCTACAAGTTCCAATTTTGTAATCCCCTGCTATATCACTTTCTGGTAGCTGGCTTATGGAGGCTCCCTCCCCACCTCCATGGTTTATCTTCCCATATATCCCCTCAGATTCACTTGTCTGCCCTCCTACCTTGAAAAAGTGGTCGATTTTCTATTTGTAGAACTGCAGCAATTCTTTTCTTAGATCTCAGGTTGAATTCACAGGTGTTCAGAATGATTCAATAGCTATATACCTGAATTCAAGGGACCAGATGAAATGAGAGTCCCCTATTCCTCCACCATCTTCCCTCCTCCTAGCAAAAATTTTTATAGATAGAACACGAAATAGGTTTCTCTCTGCCGTCTTGGGAGCCACAACTGTGGAATTCTAAACTTTGACCTAAATAGCCAGTCCCTTGGTGCCATCTGGTGGCCTCTATTGTAATTTTAGGCATAGACCTTCCCAAAATAATCTCTGTAAAAAGATGTGCTTTTGAAAACAAACTTACAGATGAATGGATAAAGAAGATGTGGTATATATATACAATGGAATATTATGCAGCCATCAAAAGGAACGAGATCTTGCCATTTGCAACGATGTCGATGGAACTGGAGGGTGTTATGCTGAGCGAAATAAGTCAACCAGAGAAAGACATGTATCATATGACCTCACTGATATGAGGAATTTTTTTTTTAAGATTTTTTTAATTTATTTGACAGAGAGAGACAGCGAGAGCAGGAACACAAGCAGGGGGAGTGGGAGAGGGAGAAGCAGGCTTCCCGCCAAGCAGGGAGCCCGATGCGGGACTCGATCCCGGGACCCCGGGATCATGACCCAAGCCGAAGGCAGACACTCAATGACCGAGCCACCCAGGCACCCGATATGAGGAATTCTTAATCTCAGGAAACAAACTGAGGGTTGCTGGAGTGGTGGGGGGTGGGAGGGATGGGGTGGCTGGGTGATAGACATTGGGGAGGGTATGTGCTATGGTGATCGCTGTGAATTGTGCAAGACTGTTGAATCACAGACCTGTACCTCTAAAACAAATAATGCAATATATGTTAAGAAAAAAAAAAGAAGATAGCAGGAGGGGAAGAATGAAAGGGGGGAAATCGGAGGGGGAGATGAACCATGAGAGACGATAGACTCTGAAAAACAAACTGAGGGTTCTAGAGGGGAGGGGGGTGGGGGGATGGGTTAGCCTGGTGATGGGTATTAAAGAGGGCACGTTCTGCATGGAGCACTGGGTGTTATGCACAAACAATGAATCATGGAACACTATATCAAAAACTGATGATGTAATGTTAGGTGATTAACAGAACAATAACAAAATTTAAAAAAAAAAGAAAACAAACCTACAAAGTAATGAAACAATGACAAAGGCTGTAAGTAGGTTGGGCAGTGCAGGTGGAGATTAGTGATTGTGAGATTAGCCAATATTCCACGGGTAGCTGATGGTCCCTGTGACCTATATGAATTCCAGCTTTTAAAAGGAATGAGTTGCTCTGGATACTTTTCTTAAAAGGCAAATGTTTTCATAAGCATAAAGATTATGGGGTAAAAGGAAAGTCAAATTGAGCAAAGCCAGGTTGTGTATTATTTTTCCAGTGCCTTGGGAGTATGAATAACATCATCTTTTGTTTAACTTTTAATTTCCTAATGTGACATATGTAACATGAATTTGAAATAGAAGTAATGAAATTATCTAGGAACTTATTTACAAATAGAAATATCTAGACCATGTTCTGTGCCTTATAAACAGGAGAACTGGACAAAGGTGAAGCAGCACCCTATCGATGTTTGGGATGCTTGAAAGCAATCATGAGTGAGGGACTCCAGAATACTAGAAAATACCTCTTCAGTAGAATTGGATATGGAGTTCAGATAGGGCCAGGAAACAAGTGAAAGCAGAATGGACTGATGGATTTGGAAATGGACAGACTATTATGACATTGAAGATGCAGGCTCACAGGCATGAGAAAGGCAGCAGGGTTAACAGAGCCTTTCAAAGGAGAATTTGAAAGATTCAACATTTTGGGAGAGAATTTCTTAGTAATTCAGTCCCAGGCATGGCCACATTTAAGAGTTGATGAGAGAGGGAGCCTGGGTGGCTCAGTCAGTTAAGTGACTGCCTTCGGCTCAGGTCATGATCCCAGGGTCCTGGGATCGAGTCCCGCATTGGGCTCCCTGCTCTGCGGGGAGCCTGCTTCTCCCTCTCCCACTCCCCCTGCTTGTGTTCCCTCTCTCGCTGTGTCTCTCTCTGTCAAATAAATAAATAAAATCTTAAAAAAAAAAAAAGGAAAAAAGGTTAAAAAAAAGTTGATGAGACAAAATAAAAAGAAAATAACATTTAATCGCTAGTATTGTTCTAAACAGTTTTGCATATCTTTATCTCCTTTGATCTTTGCAGAAAGTCTCTGATATGTGTAGCAATATCCCTATTTTATAAATGAAAATACTTAGGCTCAAAGAAGAGGACAAACCTGTCTAAGGTTACATAAAGTCCCTGGTATTTCTACCACATTTCAGGCTGAAACTACAGTTTAGCGAGGTTCTCAGGATGGATGGTAAAGTAAATGTTCAAGTATATCTGGTAATACTAGCATATCTTAGGTCTCCAACTGATATTAATGAAGAAATGCTAAAGCAGACAAATATAACTGCTTTCAGATTAAAGGGGCAGGCTGGGATGCCTGGGTGGCTCAGTCGGTTAAGCATCTGCCTTTGGCTGGGGACATGATCCTGGAGTCCTGGGATCAAGTTCCTTGACGGGCTCCTTGCTCAGAGGGGAGCCTGCTTCTCCCTCTGCCTCTGCCACTCCCCCTGCTTGTGCGAGTTCTCCACTCTCTCTCTGTTAAATAAACGAATGGAGTCCTAAAAAATAAAAAAATAAAAAAATAAATGGGCAGGCTGACGTTAACCATGAGATAATATGCTGTGAACAAGTTAAGCAATATTTGAAAATATGTCCTGAATTAAGAACAAAGCTTCTGCTTTTCTTATATAACTGTCTTTCAATATGTGTGAGTCTGATAAATTAAGATAAATATGATATTCTGGTATTTAACTCTAAACCTCAAATATTAAAAACAACTTACTTTATGAAAGAAAAATTGTAATAGTATTTCTCAAAATCTGTGCCACAGAATGCAAACAAATGTTAATAAGTTTTCTGTGGCAAAATGGTTGTTTGTATTTTGATTCTAGTTGGTAAATTGATTTGGGGAATTTTCCTCCCTTTGCTCCCTCTAGAGTTTCACAGTGCACACTTCTGGTAAACCCTCTGAGGGGTCCATGTTAGCAAATTTGTTGGAGTTGTTTAATCTATCATTGTCCAACCTTTTTGACTTTAAAATATTCCCCCGCCAGCCCTGCAACGCATATAACATTAATTTATCAGCATTATTTTATTTAGGGGAATATGATGCTGAATAAGATTCATCATTGCTCTGAGTAAAACCAAGACTCTTTATGATTATTTAAGGAAACTTGTATTCGGTTTTGCTCTATGACTAACCACATTAACAATCAAATACTATCTACATCAAAGTTTTCTTTTTTTCTAAAGAGTTTGTATCACAATCAGAACCTAATTTGGAATTTTTCTTCACTGGAGCTATATTGTTACCTCTTCTGTTGATGATCCAGAAAATTTGTAACTGATCACATATTTGTGTGATTTTGCAAGATGAGGCAAGAAACATACTTTATTAAGAATATAAAATTATGTTTTATTTCTACAGCAAGCATGGATGTTATCTGATGTGCTTATCTTGACTTACATTTATGAAGGGAAGGAGGAAAAGAGAGAGAAAGGAAAAGCGGGCGGAGGAAAGGAGATGTCAATATTTAAGCAATTGTAAAGCACATTAGTTGTTTTTTCTTCTTCTTTTTTTAATTTTGTTCAGTTAGCCACTGTATAATACATCATTAGTTTTTGATGTCGTGTTCAGTGATTCATTAGTTGCATATAACACCCAGTGCTCAACACAACACATAAGCACATTAGTTATACCTTAGCTTATGCTCTCTGCTGTGAAGAAGTTAGAATACTAGTGAGATTTAAATATTCTTGCCACATTTGAATGTTGTTGCATCATGTTAATTTATAAAAAGAAAAAAATTTTAAGTCAGGAAAGTCTTGGGAGTGTGAATTTATTCTCAAACTGCTATTAGTGGCTTTTCGTGTCCTTTTATTTGTACATTGGTGTGAAATACAGTACCTGTTGGCTTCCTTTTTCTCTTTGACACTGGAGGGAGATGAAAATTCACATGTTTGAACCCAGCATTGATTGCCAATGAAAACACTTAGTATTATTCAGCTGTCTTCAGGGACCTTCATTATCAAATTATTTCTAGCAATGATAAGGCAAAGTATGTTGCTCTTGGTGTGTATTGTGATCTCAAGCTTAAATTCATATGACAAGAAGACCATTAATTTATGCAATAGAGTCCGTGATAACCCCAGAGAAATAGTTGAATTTATGGCATAATCAAAGCTGATGCTTGGCAAAAGGGGGTCTCTACCTCATAATAAATGGGTTGACTCTCTCAATTTTGGACAAATGTCTTATTTGAATGTGGTAGTTTGCATATTTTAACTCAGCAAACAACCACAAGTGCCTTGTTTTTTAGTTTAAGTGGCAGGTTTTCCAGAGTGGCTGACCTGCTCATATTTAAATTAAAAGATAAAAATAAATTGAAAGCTGAGAAGAACTACTTATCTTTTTACTTGTAAATATAGCTGATAGAAACTTGCTGAATTTGAGGGTGGTGTTTTTTTAAAGTCCCCCCCCCAACTATAATATATATATTACAGAAATATCAGCAAGGCTGTCGATTATTAACATCATTTTTCTTATTCCTCTTGCTTGACATTCTTAAATTCATACAAGAGCATTAAAAACTTTTATTTTAAAGTCTAGTAAATTATGGCAGTATGTGCTGGCTCCATAAAATTGTCAAGAAGAAACTGATGACCTGTTGTATGTCGAGTAAAATGGCCTAGTTGTTTTTGAAGAATAGCTTCCTAAATGTGCTTTTATAAACAATACCATAGGAAAAATCCTAAAAATGTGTTAGCTTATTAACATTGTCTTATCTATTACCATAGGAATTTTACTTAAAAGTAGAAATGTAAAATTCAATCATTTTTTTCCCTGTGTCCCACTGTTATTTAGCTCAGTTACTTGGCAATTTGGAGAACATGAAAGTTTTTAACTAAATAGAATTATAAAAGCAATACTTCTTAAAGCCTGGTGAAATATAAATTATTATGAAAACAAAAGTGTTTTTTTCCCCCCAGGATATAAGTTTCATTAAAATTATCATAAGTTTTTACCCTGCATTTTATTTTAATACCGTAACTACTTATTTAGTAATTTGCTTGGGGTGTGTTGGGTTGTGGGAGTAAACTCTGACTTGAGGTTTGTGTGTATGTGCATATGTGCGTTTCTAAATATCATCATGAGGGGGCGCGTGGGTGGCTCAGTTGGTTGGGCGACTGCCTTCAGCTCGGGTCATGATCCCAGGGTCCTGGGATCGAGCCCCGCATCGGGCTCCCTGCTCGGCGGGAAGCCTGCTTCTCCCTCTCCCACTCCCCCTGCTTGTGTTCCCTCTCTCGCTGTCTCTCTCTCTTTCTGTCAATTAAATAAATAAATAAAATCTTTAAAATAAATAAATAAATAAATATCATCGTGGGGCTCCTGTGTGGCTCAGTCAGTTGAGCTTCTGACTTTTGATTTTGGCTCAGGTCATGATCTCCGGGTCCTGGGATCTAGCCCTACATCAGGCTCTATGCTCAGCAGGGAGTCTGCTTCAGGATTCAGTCTCTCCCTCTCCCTCTGCCCCTCTCCTCCCTTCTCTCTCTCTCAAATAAATAAACAAATCTTAAAAAATAATAATAAATATCATTGTTTACTGTGTGGATAATGTTCATTTTCATATACATTTGTATTCAAGCAAGTTAGGAAAAGTTCTTTTTAGTGAGATATCAAATGTTCTAATGAGTAAGAGATCTTGCATTCAACTATAAGAAATATCTCAGTGCAGTATTCACCCAGCCTTGAAATTCTTTTCCTGACAAGGATAACAATAGTTGTTGTAGCTATCTAATTACCTTCCCATACCAACTAAGTCGAGAAAGTGGGGGCCTGGTCAGAGGAGCAGATGGGGTTGATCTGTGTGATCCACACAATGAAGAAAAGGATAATCTGAGCAAAGACAGGATTAACAGTCAAGCAGACTGAAAGAGAAGAAAAAATGTCAACAAAAAGGAGTTGCCACTAGGCAAATTGTTGTTGACCTTGAAAGCACAGCAGCCAGTTATTTTACCAGCAAAATGGCTTTATTTGGAAATATCAGAAGAATTGCAATTTGGGACAAGCTAGCTATAGCAAAAGCCATAGGCAATTTTGGAGCTCAAAATAGAGGAACACACATTTATGGAGTAGAGCGGGGAGCTGGGAGGGGCTATGATAAGTCCCCTCGAGTAAGCTGGGAGTTGGAGGAGTTGTGGCTTTTCATTGGCTGATCTTTGACAATCTCTCATTGGCTGGACTGTTGCTGTTCTAGGAGATCTTCCTTCCTACTCCCGGGGTACTAAAGTAGCCTCTCCCGGGTGGCAATGTAAGGTACCTCTCTTCCTGTTGGGGTCTGCAGGTTATGAGTGGTAGTGCATGAGAACTTCTCCCTCTGGCCTCCTGACTGCATTTTATTAATTTTAATTACTTTTTAAGATTTTATTTATTTATTTGAGAGAGAGCACATGAGCAGGGGGGAGGGGCAGGCAGAGGGAGAACCAGGCTCCCCACTGAGCAGGGAGCCTGATTTGGGTCTCCATCCCAGGACCCTGGGATCATGACCTGAGCTGAAGGCAGACGCTTAACTGACTGAGCAGCCAGGTGCCCTTCCTGACTGCATTTTATTTTATTTTTTATTTTTTTTTTAAGATTTCATTTATTTTTATTTGACACAGAGAGAGAGATAATGAGAGAGAGAGAGCACAAGCAGGGGGAGCAGCAGGCAGAGGCAGAGGCAGAGGGAGAAGCAGGCTCCCCACTGAGCAAGGAGCCCCATGCGGGGCTCGATCCCAGGACGCTGGGATCATGACCTGAGCCGAAGGCAGCCGCTTCACCGACTGAGCCACCCAGGCACCCCCTGACTGCATTTTAAATGAAGTTTCTTTTACTCAGTTTCACACAATGAAATGGAAACCAGAGATCCCAAACCAAAGCAAGTGTGTCGTCCCAAAGAGAGGGATTCCCACAGGAATGAGAACCACTTAAGTTGAATCCATTATGTAGTCTCTGTTGCATTGAAATCTCTACTGGAGCCATTAAACTTATTAGACCTTTTTAGCTTTCCAAGTTTTATTCAAACCATTAAGAGTCTCATGATGTACCCTAGTGTTTGGAAAATAGTTATCTATTTGATAATTTTTAAGAAATTGTTTTCTATAGGGACGCCTGGGTGGCTCAGTCGGTTAAGCGGCTGCCTTCGGCCCAGGTCATGATCCCAGGCTCCTGGGATCGAGTCCCACATCGGGCTCCTTGCTCAGCAGAGAACCTGCTTCTCCCTCTCTCTCCCCCTGCTTGTGCTCTCTCTGTCAAATAAATAAAATCTTAAAAAAAAAAAAAAAGAAATTGTTTTCTATAAAATGATCTCATGGAGGGGGGCCTGGGTGGCTCAGTCGGTTAAGCGACTGCCTTCAGCTCAGGTCATGATCCTGGAGTCCCGGGATCGAGTCCCGCATCGGGCTCCCTGCTCGGCGGGGAGCCTGCTTCTCCCTCTGACCCTCCTCCCTCTCATGCTCTCATTCTCGCTCTCAAATAAAAATAAAATCTTTAAAAAAAAAATGATCTCATGGAAGTCAGTGAGAAAAAGATAAACATCTAAATGGGATGAACAAAAGACAAAAAATAAACATATAAAATGATGCCCAATTGCACACGTTGTTAAAGAAATGTACACTGGGGGCACCTGGATGACCCAGCTTGTTAAGTGTCTGACTCTTGATTTCTGCTCAGGTCATGATCTCAGGGTTGTGAGATCAAGCCCTGCACTGGGTTCCCACTCAGCAGGACGTTTGCTTGAGATTCTCTCTCTCCCCTTCCTTCTACCTCTCCCCCATTCGTGTTCTCTCTCTCTCTCTCTCTCTCTCTCTCAAATAAATAAATAAATCTTAAACAAAAAAAGAAATGTATACTGAAGCAAACCATTTTTATTTAAATTGAAAAGAAGAGGGGCGCCTGGGTGGCTCATTTGGTTGAGCATCTGACTCTTGGTTTTGGCTCAGGTCATGATCTCAGGGTTCTGAGATCAAGCCCTGTGTGGGGCTCTGAACTCAGCAGGGAGTCTGTTTGAGATTAATTCTTTCCTGTCCCTCTCCTTCTGCCCCTTCCCCCATCTCTCTAAAGTAAATAAATAAATCCTAAAAAAATAAAAATAATTAAATTGAAAAGAAGAGTTAATGGCAGTATTTTGTGCTGGTAAAGGTGAAGGGAAATGGTCAGATTTCTGCACTGTTGGGAGGTCGACAACCTTAAAAAAATACATATCTTTCAACTTAGTATCTTTATTTCTAGAAATTAAACAGATGTCCTTCAGACATACATGTATACAGATGTTCATTTTAAACCATTGTGCAGATTTCTTTTAAAAGATTACATCCATAAGTATATATCTATATAATGAGAGAGAGAGAGAGAGAGATGAGGGATAAAAAAAAAAATACACACATATTAAGAGAAAAAATATTCATATACTGTATGGTTTTGTTTTTTTGTAAAAATGTGTGGGTTCATAGGAAACCAGAAAATAGTATACTTCTTATCAGCATTATACTTACTCTGTACCATGAACTCCTCTAAGTACTTTATATATAACTCCTTCAGTCCTGATCATTCTAGAAGAAAAATACTATCGCTATCTATATTTACGATGTGAAAGCTGAGGTGAAAACAGATTGAGTTACTTGTGAAGATTCTGAGAGTAGTAAACAGCAGAGCCAGGATGTGAACCTAGGCGCGCTGACTCCAGGGACCATAATCTTTACCTAAAAATATATATGCAAAGGTATTAGAACTTTTCTCTGGTTAATAGGATGATTTTGTCATTTTTATGCATACCTTCTATTTTCTCTAAATGTATTCTACATAGGTACTACTTTTCTATTAAGAACAACATTATGAAGCTAACCACGTGTTAGGGGAAACAATAAGGGCATTTATAGGGAAAAGACAGATGTTGAGGCAGGTCTAGTGAATAGTGAATGCCCATGACAAACAACGTAGAACTGGTAAATAATAATGTCCCAAAGCCTTACATTTCTGTACGTTCAAGTCAACTGAGTCAATTTCTTAATTAGCTCATTAAGGTATAAATGGACTATAAAGACAAGGCTGACAATATCAAATGGAGAAATTATACAAGTAATTTTACATTTGGACATATCTAGTCCAATTAAACCACTTTGCATTTTATAAAACATTTACAATTGTGGGGCGCCTGGGTGGCTCAGATGGTTAAGCATCTGCCTTCGGCTCAGGTCATGATCCCAGGGTCCTGGGATCGAGTCCCGCATCGAGCTCCCTGCTCCTTGGGAACCTGCTTCTCTCTCTCTCTCTCTCTGTCTCTCATGAATAAATAAATAAAATCTCTAAAAAAAAAAAAACATTTACAATTGTGTCTAAGGTAGTGCTTAATGTTAAATCCATATGCTTAGTATATTAAATGATATTGCATTTGGAGTGGAGAGGTTATGACCTATATTTAATTCAATAGTACACTGCTTTTTCCTGTTGTCATTTTTAATAAACTGGCATTTATTCAGATATGTAAGCATTTTAAAAACCCTTTCAATACTTCTTCCCAGCCCCCAGCAATTTTGGTAGTTGAATTAGTAAGAAAAGCCTCACAAATATTTCAAATTAAAAACAATCTAAAATCTTATTCATCAGCATGTTATTCATCCATAGCAACAGTATATGAGAGGGAAAAAATACATACTAAGCACTCAATTGACAAATATGCTATTTCAGGTAGAAATGTGCTGCTTCATTTATTTTTTGATGAACAAAATGTATATATCAGCAATAAAAAAAAATGATTACACCCACCCCTGCCTCCAGAATAAAAAGGAGAACTTGAACTCTATAGTTTGGATATGTTTTTTAATCCTAGGAAATATGTGAAAAAAAAAAAACAAACAACTTCTTATTCACCTTACTAATACTAGTAGAATATAATGTTGAGATATAGTCATGTCAGTCTTAAAACGTATTATACAATATTTTTAGTTAAATTGAGGGAGGCATCTTTTATCTTCTCTTTATATGATAATAACTTTGACATCAGTGATTATTATATCAAGAGTTTTATTCTCTTAGACCTAACAAGTGTATCAGTGCATATTTACATAGATTTCTCTAAGGTAAATGTCCTAGATTAACGTAAATTGGCATATTTTCTTTTTCCATTGTTCCTAGATATATCTGACGTATCAATTAAGAAGTAAACACAGAGGAACACAAGAATATAATTAACAGAAAACACATATGAAATAGCAGATGGACATAAAGTATACAGTTTTAAAGATTTTTTTTTTTAAGATTTTATTTATTTATTTGACAGAGACAGCGAGAGCAGGAACACAAGCAGGGAGAGTGGGAGAGGGAGAAGCAGGCTTCCCACTGAGCAGGGAGCCTGATGTGGGACTCGATCCCAGGACTCTGGGATCATAACCTGAGCCGAAGGCAGACGCTTAACGACTGAGCCACCCAGGTGCCCCATAAAGTATACAGTTTTAAACACTGCCTGAGTAACTACACCTTTAAAACCCATCTCCCCCAACCACAACTTTGACACTTCATTTCCTTCCTGGACTGTCATCTGAGAAATACTATAGACTAACACCCCTGTGGATAGCACGGATTCCCAGCACCAGGGATGCACTTCAACTGTGAAGCATGTATCACTGGAGAGCTCTAGATGTTAAATGCCATAAAGATATCGAACTTAATTTTTCCCTTTGGCATTGTCCATCTTCTTTCTCTTGCCCTCCGTTGACTTCTCCTTATCTCAACTGGACATGGCTGATTTTTAGTTTTTCTAATTTAATTTAATTTTTCATTTCTGTGCCAACTGTTTTCTGAGAGTCTCCCTCATCCCCAGCCATGTTCCTTTTACCCTAAACTCTATGTATATATGCTTACATTATAATCTTATTGCATACTATATGGTCCTCAAAAAAGTATGAGATGTACTATGTTAAAAACATGATACATTAATAAATTAAACTTTAATAATCACAATTGGAAAAGTTACAGGGGTGGTTATGACTATTGTCCATTAAGTTTTATAGTATGTTTATAATTCTCTGATAGATGTTAAATGTTACTGGCATGGGGGAAGAAAATGTGTGCTGTTATATGATTTCTGGTTTTCATGACCAAATCAGAGAGTTTTGATTATAAAAAGCACTTATGGTTAATAGGATTTCATGGTAATTTGTAAAAACAGTAAGCTGTATTAGTAAGGATGACAAAATTTTATGAAAGTGGTGAGTTATCATTGATATGGACTGAATTGTGCCCCCTAAAATGTATGTGTTAGAGCTCTATTCCCCAGTGTAACTGTATTTGTAGATAAGGCCTTTAAGGAGGTAGTTAAGGTTAAATGGGGGTCATAATGTTGGGGGGTCATCCAATATGACTGGTGTTCTTATAAGAAGAGAAAGAGCCACCAGCCTCCAGAAAGGTGAGAAATAAATTTCTGTTGTTTAAAGCATCCAATCTGTGGTACTTTGTTATGACAGCTCTGGAAGACTAATATAATCATTATAGGATATTTCTGCAATTATGATTATATGAGAACCCATAACGAGAAATACAAGACTCCAAAACCTCCTAGTAATCATCACCTATGGGATGATTGTACTTGACCTAATTAGACTGTATTTGCCACTGCAAAAAAAAAAAAAAAAAAAGGACAACCCCAGAGCTTTGGGGGTAGACAAGTTAGAACACAGAACTCCTGCCTGGGAAATGCTGGCTGAACTCTTTTCCTTTATTACAAAGTGACCACATAAGGACTTGGTATGTGTGTGGCAGGGAGGAAATGGGAGACCTAAAAACAAGAAGATATCCTTGCATGAAAATTCATCATACTGAATTCAAATTCAGGTATTTTTTCCTAAATAGCTTCTATGTTCATTTTACTCTTGACAGTGGTGCTTTTTCACTCGACTCAGCATGGCTGAAATCTTGGAGTGGCACAAGCATGGGGAAGTAGGAATAAGTTCCATAAGCCAGATCTTGTATTAACCTATCAAGCAAATTTTTGATCCAGAAAGATTGTCTCTTCTAAGATATAGGATTTCAAATCTTACTAGTCATTTAGATACCGTCTTTTGAGAAGTGCCTTTTCAAGTCTTCATTAATAAACTAGGTTGTTTGTAATTTTCTTTGTGATTTGTAAAAGTGTTTATATATTTTGTATAAGGCCATAGTCAGATATAGCTATTGTAAGTAATTATTCCTGGACTATGGATTGTCTTTTCACTTTTTCAATTGTGTTTTATGATAGGCTAAATATTTAATATTTTATGAAATCCAGTTTAATCAATTTTTCATCTATGGTGAGTACCTTAGTGTTATTTGTAAGAAATCTTTCCCTATGCCTTGGTCATGAAACTATTTCTATTTTTCTTTCAAAAGCTTCATAATTTTAGCTTTTACATCTCCAATTTGCATCAATGTATGGTGCGAAGTGGGTTTTCATATTAACTCATTTTTTAAATAGATGTTCATTCATTCCAGTTACTTTTAAGGAAAAGTCTTTCATTATTCTGGTGACGTGTACTGGTGACTTTATTTTAAAAATCAAATAATTGAGGGGTGCCTGGCTGGCTCAATAGATGGAGTATGCGACTCTTTTATTTATTTATTTTTTTATGTTCAGTTAGTCATCGTATAGTACATCATTAGTTTTGGATGTAGTGTTCAATGATTCATTAGTTGCAGATTATGCGACTCTTGATCTCAGAGTTGTGAGTTCAAGCCCCATGTTGGGAGTAGAGATTACTTAAAAATAAAATAATTGAAAGAAATAAAATTTAAAAAATGCAAAAAAAAAAAAAAAGATTTCCTTCTAGATACTTAGAAGAGAGGAATTTCAATGAATCTCTTTTTCAACTGAAAACTGGTAGTGGTATATAACAAAGGAAAATTTTTCCATATGTTCTTTTGAGAAATGGATTCCAGTTTAATTAAAAGTTCTGGTTTTCCCTGACCCTGAGTTGTCTATATAAGATGTACCCTAACCCTGAGAAGTGCTGACTACATGAAATGTGAGTTGGAACATAATAAATGAATTCTCTGTGGAATTATTTAAGTGTAAGGTTTGACCTAGATGTCTCACAGAAATGTCTATCTGCAGCTTAATTCCTTCGCTAAGCTTTGGGTTAGCATAAACAACGTAACCACCATTATTATATAACAGAAAATAAGAGAAATGAAAAGCTCTGACCATTAATACTGACTACATAGGCACAAATTCAGATTAATTGGTAAAAGGTAAGATAAAAGTAATGATGATTTGTGTAGCATAATCTATATAAAACAAATGATAACAGGCACAAGGTGAAGTTAGTACTTTTAGAGGAATCAAGATCTGTATCTCACAAGCACACAAACATAACTTCTCATCAACTCCATGGCTGAAAACTTTGAATGAATCCTTCTCCTGCCTTCATATTTTGTAAGTCTGTCATGAGATTGATTGTACTTTGAAAAGATTCTCATCCTTTCTTTTCCTTCCCCAGCACTCTCCTCCTCCCCTATGACTGGATTACATTTATAATTTCTTTTCCTACCCATCCTGCGTCTTTCTATCCTGTGCCTTTCTAATGCTTTTACATCATGTTTGTCTCCTGTACTTGGACTTATGAGGACTTCTATTGCCTATGCCCTCTGCTTGAGAATCTTCTGGCCATCAAACCTGTCCTAATCTAGTTTTACTTTATGTTTATAGCCCACTGTCTGTTCCAGTCAGGGGAGGCTCCTCAGGAATTTGCACTTCCTCCCCAGACCTGTGTGTTTTGTTTAGTTCTCAAATTTGTCCTTCCTTTATATTCTTTTCCCCGACTATAGTAACATCTGTGTTCTTCTTTGTCTGCTTCTTTATTCATTTTCTAGTTTTGGTTCACTTCTACCCCTTAACATCTTGAATTCTTCTAGCCTATATTGGCCTTCTATTGCATATACTATAAGAATTATGAAGTTGAAAATTTAATTACATCTTATCTTGTGTTTTGTCCCCATACGTTAAGTCATTTGTAAGATCTCCAAGAAGAGGGATCAGTCTTTTATTTTTATGAACATATGTATATATACTAATATTTATTCTGCACCATTTTTGTCTCACTGAACAAATAAACATTTTAAAATAAATATTCCACTGATTTGATAATAACTAGAATGTAAGTACATGGTGCCATATTTTTACCTGTAAACTATAAACTTTGCTATTGCTTGTAATGATGACATTTGAGAATATAGTTATTTGAAGAGTTAGAATATATTCTTGATAATATAGTATTCATTTGTTGTTAATATCACTGGAGCTGATAATTTAAGACTCTACCTAAAATACAATTCCGGTTAAAAAGACAAATAGACATGACTTTAAATTAAAAAAAAAACTTGAGGGGCACCTGGGTGACTCAGTTGTTAGGCGTCTGCCTTCGGCTCAGGTCATGATCTCAGGGTCCTGGGATCGAGCCCCGCATTGGGCTCCCTTCTCCGCAGGAAGCCTGCTTCTCTTTCTCCCACTCCCCCTGCTTGTGTTCGCTCTCTCGCTGTGTGTCTCTCTCTGTCAAATAAATAAATAAAATCTTTTAAAAAAATAAAAAATAAATAAACTTGAATTCAGGGTGAATAGATGTGTACAGAGTAGATGAGAGGATATTGAGGGTATATAGCTATAAACACACACACTAGTTTAACAAGTGCTTTTTAAAAAAAATATGTTCAAGTACAGGCTAAATTTGCTAAGTTCAGGCAAAGAAGGTGAGTTATTCAGACGATATGCTCTCATTAGAAAGGAAATCCACTGAGTAGATCATAATGAATATTAAAGAGAACACTGATAATGTATGCCTCACTGATTTGAATCTTTAGGATGGTAATTTAAACACACTAAAAAAACATATTTATTCATGTTCTTTAATGAACTGAATAAGAATATGTGACAGATTAAAGGCACTTTCAGCGTGAGAACTTAAAAGCTCCACTTGATCTCACCCAGGTATATCATTTCCCACCTATGATTCCTCTGAGTTTGATCTTAGGAGAAGAAAACTTGAACTTCTTTTGCTTTATCTATTTTCCAAATAAATTTGGATGCATAAAATCATAAAATCTAGACTTCCAAAAAGATCAATTGTGGTGATTTGTTTAATCATACTTTATATTTTATTCTCTTTAATTGTGTTAAATTTTAATCCATTCTTTCAACAAATATCTAGCTTTTTTGTCTCAAACACTGTTTCTATGCTAGACATACAAAGTAAAGGAGGCAAACTTCGTCAGTGAGTAATAAGAAGGATCTATCTTTTATTGGGTGTCCGATTTGTACCCAGTGGAGTTCTAAGTACTTTATAAATATTTTCTCATAAACTTATAAAACCACTTTTATGATTATCTCAATTTTACTGATGTGGCAAGAGAGGCAGAGTTTTGAGGTGGAATTTAAATCCAGACATTATGGTGGAAGAGTCTAGCAAACTGCCTGGCACATTATGAGCATTAAATAAATCACAACAAAATAATAATGCTTAATTTAAAATGTTTAATTTGGGAAATTAAGGTGTTGGATTGAGGGCTTCTGTTTCTGAAGTTCCTAGTAGCATAGAGCATGAATAGAGTGCCTTGATTCTACTTCTAGATATATGACTTGAAGAAGTTACAGAAATTCTCCCAAAGTCAAATTTCTTATGTTGATAATGAAGGTATAATATGCACCCTGCAGCATTGTTGTGAGAAATGATAAAGGATGGAAAATGTTGTTGTATAGAATAGATCCTCAATAAATAGTGGCTATTATTTTTATTGCTGCATTAACTTCATGATAGATAAACCTGTGTTAAATGTGAAGGAACCTGGATTCAAACCCCAAATCCGGTGTGCTTTCCTCTCCATTTTGTTCATTCCCTTATTAATGTGCTTTCGCTTTTTGCTTAAATGGAACCATTAGGGTTGTGTGGTTAGTAATTTTCATATTAAATTCTCTAACCCCCACATTTTATCATAAGAATTTTTTTGAAATCAGCTTTCTTAAAATTTAGCTTATAAGTTTGGTGAACATCCATTAGTTGTTTCTTGTAATGTTACCAAATAGGTCCTTTCTCCTAAGATTCCCTGAGTTCCTGTTAAACTTAAAATAAAATTGTCAGTTATTTTACCAGCAAAATGATCTTATTAGGGGATAATAGAGAATTGCAATGCAGAACATTTAAGCTATGACAAAACCATAAGCAATCCTACAAACAAAGGAGAGGAACATTATTTCAGGGAGAAGGAAGAAGAAATTGGAAAGTGTTTTGAGTAAAAGTCTATTGGAGAAAAGCAAGAGTTCAGGATGAAGATGATTTTTCATTGGCTGAGTGAATTGCAGCGGTAGTTGATTTCTTGTAGGAGATGCAATGCATATCTTTCCTTGTTGGGGTCTGTAATTGATGATTCTTTCCTGTTAAGGATTCTCCTGTTGGAGTTGGTAATTAACAACTCTTCCTATAATTGGCACTAAGTGGTACTTGGCTCTCTCTTCCAGCCTCCCCTTGTAGCCTCCTGAGTCCACTTTAGTGAAGTTTTCTTTTATTAATTTTCACAGTACTATGATATTTATTTTGCATCAGCCGTATTCTTGGTTCCATTTTATGGCCCTACGCTTGTGTGTGTGTGTGTGTGTGTGAACCCTCTCTTTCTCATCTAACTTTAATTTACAGTTATTATATTCTAATTTATGTATCTTGGTAAACTTCTTAAATCATTTTAGGAACAAGGTGGGGTATAAACAATGAGAGATTTTGATTTCCTATACAATAAATGGAATTGTTTTCATTTCCTAAGCTACCTGCTTTTTCTATGAGTGATTTAATTTTGACTCAATAATCATAAATCAGTCTCTTACTAAAATGCATGGGTTTTGCATATTAATATCATGTTGCTTAGACAACACAGTGTAGAAATTTCATCTTAAGGAGACCACAGTATTGAAAAATTAATTTTATATGTAAATAAAAATAAACTGGTATATTTGGAAAGATACGATTCAACTTCAGTAACCTGACTAGAGGCATTTGTCTACTTGTTTGCACGCTGGCTATTGAAGTTATTTTTGAAATATATTTAAAATAGTAGGGTAACTTGATGAATTCAGGTGTACTTGGAAATACAAACATGAATTACAGCCATTTTCTTTTTACAAACTTCTTCCCAAGTACACTGCAGTGAGTGTGAAATACTTTCAAATGTCTTAGGTAATAGGGATTTCACAACACACAGGGCAACATTTTCAAAATTCCTTAGCATGTGTATATATCTGAAGTGTGACTGGCTGCTAGTGAAAATAAAACTGTAGCTCTGTCTAATTTTGGCAAAATGTCCTATGTTTTTTGTTTAATTTTTTCCCAGAATTAAGACAATGTCTTATGCTGGTTTTCTTCTCTAAGGAAAAGTTATCATGACCTCAATTTGCCACATAAACAATATAGTTTAAGGGAGCTTTGCTGGAGTGTAGAGCATATAAGTTTCCAGTAAAAAAAGAGATTTTTACATATGCACATATGTATTTGAGTTAAAGATGGATATACCTATTTAACCTTTTGCGACATAAAATAAGTCATCAAATGAGAAAGAAGCAACCCAATTTGTTGAATCAAATCATTTTTCCCACTGATTACATATCTTACATAGTGCAGATTGCATGCATATGAATGAATGCATATGATTCACTGTATGCTCCCTTGCAATTTAAATCTGCCTGTTTTCTAATAGTTTTTTTCCTATCTACTGGTTTCTATTTGTTCTTCTTTCCCCAATATTTTACATGATAATAAATTTGACTACTTTTAAGTTCTTTAGATGTGATGGTAAGACATTACTACTCTGGTAAAAACTGCTATATTTGTTTGATAGACACTATCAGTGTGCATTCCCAAGCTCTAAATTGTCTTAAACAGTGTGAAGCTGACTAGTATTAAAGGGCGTTTGAATAGTGAAGATATTATGGTTACTAAATCCAATTAATGTGCTTTAACATTAAAACAATGTAGACTTTATACTTTTTTTTAAAAGATTTTATTTATTTATTTGAGAGAGGGAGAATGAGAAAAAGAGCACATGAGAGGAGGGAGGGTCCAAGGGAGAAGCAGACTCCCTGCCAAGCAGGGAGCTCGATGCGGGACTCGATCCTGGGACTCCAGGATCATGACCTGAGCCGAAGGTAGCCGCTTAACCAACTGAGCCACCCAGGCGCCCCTAGACTTTATACTCTTTAAGACAAGTTTTTATATCCTACTTTCAGTTCATCTGTCTTGAATTGTTTAATGACTATGTACCTGAAAATATTATAGGTTCAACGAGTTTAAATCTGATTAAGATGGTGGTCTGGAATGCTTATAGCATTCCACATGTAAATACTTCATGAACTTACCATTAGAGTTTCTGAGAAATCAGTCAAATTTCCCTTGTCTCTCTTTTCTTTTTCTTTTTTTAGAGACTTAATTTTTTTAAAAATTTATTTGAGAAGAGAGTGAGATTGAGAACGAGTGAGAGCGAGAGAGCACGAGTAGAGGGGAGGGGTAGGGGGAGAGGGAGAAGCAGACTCCCCACTGAGCAGAGATCCCAACATAGGGCTTGATCCCAGGATTCTGGGATCATGACCTGAGCCAAAGGCAGATGCTTAACCAACTGAGCCACCCAGGTGCCCCATCCCTTGTCTCTTTCATTAAGAATTCATTTGAGTAGTCTGAGGCACTTTAAGCTGTGGTTATCAATATAAAAAGGATTTAATATATTTTCAAATATTTAATTCTCAGATATTTAATGTATTTCATTCATCATAAATCATTATCCTACTCAATTTAGCATCATCTTTTAATAAAACAATAATGGAAGAATCATCCTTGCAATACATTTGTCAATGTTTGACTTCATCCATAATGAAGATGATTTGTTCTGTGAATTGACCTCTAGGCTTTAAGCACCATTCCAGGAGGATGAACATTGACAGTCCAATAACTTTACAGAAATCATTAATGAAGGATCCTGAAATTGTTTTGTAATAATGGTATGTCCACGCTTTAATATCTGAAGTTTCCCCAAAACATTGACCTCCAGAAGCTAGTCAGAGAAATATGGTTAGAATGATTATGTCAGAAAATCCTGAATATATGTCCATGAATATATAAACTCATCACTATCTACAGAGATTTTAACCCAAGGAGGTTAGAATGGGGAGTGATATTCCTCCTTAACTTTGTAGTAAAGCAGATCAGAGGAGCACACTTTGAGAAAACTGGTCTAGTGAAATGCATTAAAGCACATAGTTTTCTAACCTAGGTTTAAGAATTTGGGTTTAAGTATATCAATGCCAAATATCTTAATCCATTTCTGGAGTTCTTACAGAGAGTATATGACATTTGAAACCACCAGAACTTGACTGTACTAACCACACACAAGAACCTTGATACGATTTTCCTTCTCTACAATCTAGGAATTGCTCAACTTGAAATGCAACTCAAATCTAGATGATCTAGAGATTCACATCAAGTCACAGAAAGTCATCCTTGTTGTGTTCTTTCCCTGTTAAATAAAACACCAATATAATAGCTTCGAGGGCCTGATTTCTTTTCTTTCTTTCTTTCTTTCTTTCTTTCTTTCTTTCTTTCTTTCTTTCTTTCTGGAAATGGGGGAGTGTGAGTACTGCTTTTATTGGTATTCAAATAGTATTAAATTAAGACATCATCATCATCATATATCTAAGCAATTCATTAAAATATGTTCCTTTCGGGCACCTGGGTGGTTCAGTTGGTTAAGTGTCTGCCTTCAGCTCATGTCATGATCCCAGGGTCCTGGGATTGAGCCCTGCCTTGGACTCCCTGCTCAGCTGGGAACCTGCTTCTCCCTCTCCCTCTCTGTGGATTAAATATGTAAAATCTGTTTTAAAAAATATGTTCTCTTCATTAACTGTGCTGTAATACAATACTGCTGGGTTAGGAATTCACTACCATCAGCCCCAAACTGAAATGGTTATTTTTTTCACTTACTGATTTTAAAAAACATGTTAGCGTACACTTCTGTATTTGTGTACCATTCTCGATTATTAATATAACTTAATTTATCTTTAAAAGACATTTGAGACTGTAGAAATTTTACACATTTTCTTAAAAAATACAAAGCAATGGAAAATATGCATTATTGACTATTCACATAAGAATAGTATAAATAGATAACATAGATAAATGTTATTGAAGATATTCTTATTATTTATGATTGACACCAGGGTTTGGCAAAATACACCTGTGTACTAAAGCCACTTGTTATTGTAAATAATGTTTTATCGAAACTAGCCATGACCACTTGTCCATCTTTTCTCTATTGTTGTTTTTACACTATCATGGCAGAACTGAATAGTGGCAGTAGAGACCATTTGACCTGCAAAGCCTAGAATATATACTATTAGGCTCTTTTACTGATGTTTAATTGAGACAGCTAAGAGTTAGAACAATAGTCCAATATATGCCACTTCCATTACAAAACAATATTTAAAATAAAATATTAAGTATTTGATTGTTTTAACATGCTGGTTTATAACAGAATAAATATCATATATAACTTTATATTGATGTTTTTCAGGTTGACAAATCTCGATAAATACGTAAATCAACACATAATTTCAATTGCGCTTATTTCTGTTAGAAATACTATATATATTCTTAACATAAGCAGAAAACACCACTTTGATATTTTGAATTAAGTTATACATAGCTCTCGAAATGACAAATATAAAATAATGACAAATATAAAAATGACAAATATAAAATAATCACCACATTTCAAATAGATTTTTTTCGGTTTTCTTAAAAGTCATTGTAGAGTTCAACTTTCCCTAAAATATCTTAATATTTTTTTCACTTTTAAAATATACTAATGAATGTCTTATTTCCTTTCTAAAAATTCTTATGTATTTGTGTTTATGATACTGAGTCTCTAGTCCATATATTCTCTGGTTTAAATTACATCATTTGGATATAGCAAATTGGTAGTTTAGAGATGACTGTGGACCATTTGCTGGGAAGCTCATTTGTTTACATCTAGATTTTAGCAATAACTCTGAAGGAGATAGGCATTACCATCACCAATCTCTGGAGACATTTGAAAGTTGTGTGTGTGTGTGTATGTGTGTGTGTGTGTGTGTGTAAGAGAAATTTTTGCCATTTTAATGACTGGGGAGTTTTCAGTACCCAGGAAGGAAGATGTCAAAAGTATTGCAGTATTATAGTCAAAGATGGAAGAATTGTTCTCCTTAAAGTACCATAAATGCCCCCATTGAAAAACCCTGTAAATCCTTATTTATGAGAAATTACAGACAGATTTGAGATTGCAAATATAAATCTGCTCACATTGACTCATCAATTTTTATTATTGTAAATTAGTAAATGGATCTCCAGTTAATGATTTTTCTAATGTGTTATTAAAAGTATTTACCATTATAATCCAAATAAATAGCAACTGATGTCAGATTTGCATTATATTTATATTTGAAAATGTATTCAATTATGATAATTGCTCATATTTCAATTGATGCCCAAAGCAACTACATTTTCTGATGTGTCATTTAAAATATTCTTTTGTAATCCATAAGTCAATTAGTTCCTTAAGCTGGTCCTCTGCAAAATGAATTCCTCAGACCTAATTCTTTAATGGATGTTCTTTTACAAAAGAAATATAAATGTTCTGATAATTTTTATGTTGTTCTGTTGCCAATCATTGTAGTTATTCCTTCTTTTTTTTAAAAAAAAAGTTTAGCGAGCTAAATGCATTAGCCTATTTCCCCATAATAATGGTAATAAATTCGAAACTCTATCTAAGAGTGAACAGGAGAGGCCTGTTCTTGTTTCAGCTGCTTGAAACATTGCACTGGTGGACTTCCTCACCTGAAAATATTATTTTATGCCGAAAAAAAGAATTTCCAAGGTTTTACAATCTGTCTTCCTAATCTCTTTTTCCCCTCTCATTTCTGTTCTTTGTCTTTAAAACTTACCCAAAACTTTCTTTTTCCTCAATGAAATATCTGAGACCAAGGGATCATGAAAATTGTCACATTCTGTGTGCATGTGTATTTTAGGGAAGACTCCAGGATGTTTCATTGTAAACTAAGGTTCCAAAGAGAAAATAAAAGATGGAAAAATTAATCTGTCTCTGTAAATAAATGGATGGACTCTAAACTTTGTAGCCATCTCGTTTGCACTGACAAACTGTGACAAACGGACCCTTTAGCTTCCCATCATTCATGTTATGAGTAAGTTTCAGCTTCTACCTATGCACCATATAACCTCAAGAAAGACAAGCTTTCCATTATAAATGAAAAATGACCTTATTTGTCACCATTGTGATAGACTCAATTTTTAAGTTATTTATCATAACCATAAAAAAAGAAGAGCAAGTGTATAAATCAATGAGATTTTAAGGAACTACATGTCATGAGTGCTAAACTGAAATTTAGTTGCTACCAGTCCTTCATTTTATAATTTACAAAAATGAAAAATATCATTCATTCAACTGATATATTCAAATAAATGTCAGGTCCTGGGCTGAGGTGTGCTGCTGTGCCTTCACCCATCCCTCCCATTTTAGGAGTCCTGGCAGAATTTTTCCCCTTCTCACTGCCTGTTACTGGAAAACTTTTTTTTTTTCCCTATTCCTCCTTCTTTTTCCCTACATACTTTTTTTTTTTTTTTAAAGATTTTATTTATTTATTTGAGAGAGAGAGAATGAGAGAGAGAGAACACCTGAGAGGGGATAGGGTCAGAGGACGAAGCAGACTCCCTGCCGAGCAGGAAGCCCGATGTGGGACTCGATCCCGGGACTCCAGGATCATGACCTGAGCCGAAGGCAGTCGCTTAACCAACTGAGCCACCCAGGCGCCCCTCCCTACATACTTTTTCCAACATCTGGAATCCCAACTGTTTATTGGTATCTTTTTTTTTTTTTTCCCTCGAATTTTGGAACAATTGCATCTTTTGGGACAGAAACAAATACTCATAAATTGCATCTTAAGCCATATCCTTCATCTGAATGAAATGAAGAAATATATACTTTTGTTTTCAACCCATCACATATTTGGAGACTCAGTTTTGCAGGGTTTTAAAGAGAAAAATAAGTAAAAAGGGGATTAAAGATCAAGAGAAAATTGCAGCACCTTTCTACTTTCTCCTGTCCCCCCTCCCCCACTTTGAATTGAAAGCACAGAAACATCTCAAAAAGAAACAGGAAAACTGGAGAAAAGCATAGAGACAACTTAAGTTAACAAATATTTATTATGATGTATAGACCAGGCACTGGCAGTAGGATTATAAGACTGAACAAAAATTAAGTCTAAGAACTCATGGAATATTTATTGCTTAATAAGAAAGGTAGATATTCTTTAATTCATTCCCAAAATATGTATGAAATGAAAACTATTGACTGTTCTTAGGAAGAAAAGTATGCAGTGTAATATTGGAGTACAGAGGGAATTTAATGGGCTCTGTGAAGGATCTCATGGGGAAAAAATGGTGCTGGGTTGCAATGCAAAGAACAAGTGGAAATTGGTTAAACAAAGATATGAAAAGGGAAAGTATAACAGGAAAAGGAAAACTCTGTGGCAAGAAGGAATATATTGAGTATAAGTAAAAGAAAGTAGAAATAAAAAGCTTGTCTGATTGAAACTCAAATTGCTAAGGGCAGTCAGGGCGATAAGGCTGGAGAGAGAGCAAGAAAGACCACCTAGGGCCTGGAGGAGCCTTTAAAGAATGATGGTCTAAATGCACAAATGGAAAAGGAGCCATGGGAAGGTTTTTAGTGTTAGGAGTTCACATAATCTGAATTGCTTTCCCAAAAGATGTGTTGGGCAGAATGGAGAATAGATTTGAGGGGAATCATAAGAGAGGCCGAGAAACCAGCCAGGAAGCTGTTACAGGAGTTGAGGAGAGAGATGATAGGTGTTAGATGGGAGGTGGAGAGATGTGATGGGCTAATATTAAATAATAAAAAGGTAGAGGGAACAGGCTAAAAGAGGGCAGGATGGTAGCTAGAGGAGGAAGCTCTATTGCCTAATCCAGCTTGTTTGGTTGTTTTTAATGTGAGAGAATTGAACATGCTTGAAAGTCATGGAGAAGGATCCAGGTAAGGGAGAAAGGGGAGTTTAAAATATCAGAAAACTGTAGAGTGAGATGCTTGAGAAAGCAGAAGCAGGTAGAGGTAAATTCTGAGGGAGGATGGTGTTCCCTGACACTCTCTCCCTCCTTCACTTTTCTCCATAATTCTGGATCTCCACCCCAGGATTTAGGAGCCACAAGGGTCTCCAACATGGGAGAAGTCATTGAAACAGTTGTGGTAGCAAGTTAGAGCTCCAGAGGCAAAGCTATATATTTTTTGAGGGAAAGTACAGAATACATTGCTGTATGAAAGACATTGTTTTATATAGCTAATTACGCTTGTGGTATGCTGTTATACTTTACAAATATCCTGGGTTAAGTACTTTATGTTGGAATGTGTACTTATGTGGTTCACGTTGGAAACTAGTCAACTGTATAACAGACTTTCCTCTACCAGAAGTGGTGGTCTTGGATTCAGAGAGACTATCAAACTCACAAAGAATAGGTTTTACCCGACACCAAGTATACTTAGCTTTCACACAGGATAAAGGACAAAAAAACAACATCACACACACAATAAGAGAGTAGCATGAGTCTTGCTCCTTCTAGCAACAGCTTCCAATATGCTAGCCATTTTGTACTTATGATGTGTGTTTTCACAAGAGCTAGGCTGAATGTATGCAAGTAAGTTCTGAGGACCTCTCAAGTGTATGTGACCAGCTAGACAGGTAGCCTCCTTAGGCAACGTGACTGTGCTCCTCTGGGGCATCATCTCATCAATACCATTAGCTCATGACCTGATTATAGCTGCTTGGTGTAGTATATCTGCCTTGGCCAGATTTTCATTTATTTGGGATCTGGTAAAGGTAAACTCTTTTCTATTCCTTGAGATAATGTTGCAGTAAGATTCACCAAATTCCAAATCCTCAGGCATCCCTGAAGTTAGAAGAAAAGGCTCAGAACCATGTTATTTCCCTTCTGCTGTTTTTATTATTATTAACCTATTGCCAAATCATCTGCTAAAGCAACTCATGGCCATTTACTTACTTCTGATTAGTTTTGCATTATTTATAGGTAATCATTAAAAGTTCTCTACAATGTAATGCAGTAATATATTTTTCAACTTTCTTGAATAATTACATAACAGCTTACATTGAGAGAAACTGCTAAGCAGTAGATTGGTTATATATAAATTTAAATTTTTCTTATAGATATTTTAGGAACTTGACATATGTCATTACTAAGAACAAAAATAATTCTATATCTTAGAAAAATTTCAGAGTAACTTTTCTGACATTAAAATAGTTTTCCTAAAAAACCTTATGTTCTGACATTAACAACTATTCATTAATTTATTCATTTATCACTTTATCTACTCAAACAATTATTAAAGAGCTACTGTATACCGAGGCTAGGCAAAGGCATGTGTTCTCAAGGAGGTATGATCTAGAGAATATTAATCATGTTAAAATTTCCTTTCTTTAATTCTCTTGAAGAATTGGAGGAAATTTTTTTCTTATGTATACTATGTCAGCTAGAAGTATACAAATATTAATAATAAGCCAAACTAATAGTGATCAAAACAACCCCAAAGGTTTTATTTTTCCTATCTGAAAAGTCTGGAGATAGGTAGTCTTGGGCTGATATGGCAGATCCATAACCCATCAGGGACCAGGCTGTTTTTGCCCTATTAACTCAGTTATTCTTAGATTGTGGCTTTTGTCCTCATGCTCTTTGCTCACATTGCAAGATTACTGCCTCTCCTTCAGCTTCTGTCTTCATTCCACAGGGAGAGACAAGAACGAACAAAGTAACATGTTTGAAGGCATGTTTCAGCTACGTTTTCTATCTTTAATAAGTCTTAGAGGAGCCCCCACCCAACTTCTCTTTGCATCTCACTGGCTAAATCTGTGGCATATCTTGCATCTGCAAAGAAATGTGAGAATCTGAACATACTGAGATAAGTACACTATTATCCTTAACAAAATTGGAGGTTGGTAAGGATATTAGGTAGGTGACTCTAGTTGACAACTGTGCTTCATATTATATTATTTCACTCGGTCATTTCCTGAATCACCAGTTTTTAAGAATTATTTTTGTGTTAAAGAAAAAAAAACTGACTCTCAAATAAATAAATAAAATCTTAAAAAAAAAAAGGTGGGGCCACCTGGGTAGCTCAGTTGGTCAAGTGTCTGCCTTCGGCTCAGGTCATGATCCCAGGGTCCTGGGATCGAGCCCCACATGGGGTTCCCTGCTCAGCAGGGAGTCTTGCTTCTCCCTCTCCTTCTCTCACTCCACCTATTTGTGCTCTCTCCCTTTCTTTTTCAAATAAATAAATAAATAAAATCTTTAAAAAATGAATTATTTTATGTCTTTGCTAACCCATCTATGACCATAACAGAAAAAATAGAAATATGGAAACTTAGAACTTAAATTATGATACTTTTTATGAAGACAAACTTATTTTAAATGATCTTTAATGGTGACTTTGAAGCTTTAGTTATTCTATAACTTATTTCTCATTTATTCAGCTTTCCTTTAGAAGGTTTGATACGGAAAACTTTGACTAAGAACACATTACCATGGCAAAACATAATATTAGCATGTACTAACCTACTACAGTTTGGGAGATTTAATTACAATGGTATATAATTTCTTTTCTTCATTGAAATAGAGAAGAATAAAATGATTAGATGTGACTTTTGAAACAAGTTTGTATTTAAAATCACACTTAAAACCAGAGATTCATTACCAATCAACATTTTCATAATATTTCCATTTATTCCTATAAAATTAAATTTCTAAAAGCTTATGATCATTTTTTATGACTTTCTATCACCAAGATAATTTTGTTACATGTACCAGGAATTGTAAGAGTCTTTATAGACTTAGAGAAGTTATAAAATTTCCAAGTAGCAATAGATTTCATAAGTGCATTTATTAAGAAAGCATATATCCACATTTATGTTTATATATACAACAGACACAAGTAATACATATATAGGAACAAACCGCTTTGTTGCCCCTAATCTTTAATAATATCCACAAGCTCTAAAAAAGAACTGAAATTGTGTATTACAATGAGCTTAGGTCTGTTTTAAATTGCTATTCACTACAATAAGTTTCCAAAAATGCTGCCTGTGTGTTGAGATTTATATCTAGATTACCCTAGTGAAGCAATACATAATAATTTCAAATTATCTCTCAACAAGGACCCTAGATTTGGAGGAAATCAGGATAGGATGCTAATGTTTCCTGAAATTTGAGGAAAGTTCAGTGAGTGGAAATAGCAGAAGATAGTGTTAAAAAAAAATTCAACTGAGTAAATTTGAAGATTTAACTGGCTTTATTCAGTTATTCGTGAATTGGGCAGCATCCCATCTAGCAAATGAAAAAGAGCTCTGAGGAACTTTATAAAATGGAAGGTTTCTAAAGAGAGAAGGGAAGTAAGGGGAGGGACAAGGAAATCAAAAACAAAAGAAAATATTGTTTCCAACAAAGCCACCTTCCCTTTGTGGGGAAGGCAGGAACCGATTAGGCTGATTACCAGATAAATGCTGGCCAGGAAATTTCAGACTGACTGGTTAAAATTCACATTCTTGGGCGAGGCTGAAAACTGCAGTGAGGTTGTTATTAATTTTTGATTTGCTGATGTGCAGCTTAGCACAAGTGACTCCATTTTGGATCTGTTGTTTCTTTAACAGTAGGGAAATCAACAATGACTGGTTGGTGATTTTTAGATCTAAACATTAGTGGCCTTTCTAGAGCCAAGTGGGAAATAACATTCAATGCATTTAGAGCAAGGAATGCAATGTGTCTACTTTCACAGAAGAATAGATTTTATTTTCAGGTACAACTTGGATTGAATATTGTATCTTCCATTTTCTAGTTGTGTGACTGTGGGAATTTATTTAATCTCTCTCAGGCTCCATTTCATTACAAAATTGGTGTGAGCATTACATGTGCAAGGACGTAACAGAATGACTGACACAACCCAGGCATTATCAACATTAGCTGCAGGGACTCATCTAGTCACATAGCTCTAAATATCATCTGTATGCTGATATTTCCCAAATGCCTATCTCTATCTTGAAGTTATCTGCTGAACTTCACACTCTTACCTCCAGTTGCCTACTCAACACATCTACTTAGATGTCTGATGAGCACTTCAAGTTTATCCTGTCCACAACTGAATTTCTGATTTAATGCCCTTATCCAATTTATCCCAATATAAGCAATGATGAATCTTCCTTCTATTTGCTCTGACTGAAAAATTTGGAGTGATTCATCCTTGACTCTTTTATCTCTTATGTACCCAAATTAATACCTTATGAAATCTTATTAACATTACCCTCAAATTATATCCAATATTATACCATTTCCCAATACCTTTGTTACTATTTCCTTAACCTGGTTTTAATGACCTCCTAGCTAATGTACCTCATTACTCGTTCTTGCTACCCCTAGTCTCCACCAGAGTCTTTCTCCAACCAGCAGACAGTGGAATCATAAGAGCTCTGCTCAGAATGTTTCAAGATCTTTCTCTGTCACTCTGAGTAAAAGCCAATATCATTGCAAGTGCCCACAGCGTTCTGGATGCTTTGACTTCCAGTTTAGAATTTTGACTTCTTCTATATCTACTTATCCTCTGGATCCCTGTGCTTGCCTACTATTCCTGAACAGAGTAAGTGCAAACACACACACACACACACACACACACACACATACACACACACATACCCCTAGGATTTTTACATTTTTTGGCCCTCAATGTCTTCTCCTCACTAGGCATGGATTGTTCTTCCAAATGCCAGTATGGTCTGCTCCTTCACCTCTGTTAGGTTAAAGGTCCCTTTTGCTTATTCATTTTTCTTCATAGAGCTTATCAGTGACCTAAAATATATTTTACTTATTTACTTGTTATTTATAGGGCTTGGCACATGGTAGTCACTCAGTAATGCTCATTACATGAATAAATGTGTCAGTAGAAGCGGTCAAAAGTAAATTTCAGCTTAGTCCTCTCTCAAACTATTTTAACTGAGTGGAGACATCATTTCTGTTTTCTATGTTCAATTTTAGAAGATGGTGGTAATAAAACTGTGGGGTAAATCTTTTAATTTCTAAACAAATTTACAGGCTCATTAAATTCTATCTGGTAAAAAAAGAGCTGGATTTATATATAACACACATTGATGAAAATTTACATATGATGCCATAAAATCTCTGAACTCTAGTCCTATGTAGTTCCTGCTTAGCCTTTTGTGTGAGTTTTGTGTGCCAGTGTATACAACAGCCTAGTCATGTTTCTTGAAAAATCTTATTTATTTTCTTAAATTATAAATATTAAATATTATATATTGGATCAGTGGTCAAACGGTTTAAAAGTCTCAAAAGAAAATCATCTTTCTCCAAATGATCATCAATATCTAATTGGTTAAATGGAATAGATCTGTATCAGCCTTCAAAAATAGGTTAATCTGAATGTGTTGTCAAGAAAATAAGTTCATATATATATGACTATATATATATATATTGAAGTAAATGAAAACATGTAGAATAAATATATAGCTCTCATACGAAAGAAGAAACAATAACCTGTGTGTAAAGGTTTTCTCTATGTTCCAAATGACAAATTGCTAACAAGCTTTACAGGATAATAAGCCTATGCTTAAAAAGTTAAATGTTTTCCTAATGGCATTTATTACTTTAAATCTAAGCATTGTCTCTTTGTTGTTCTTTAATTTTTAAAAATCCAAAAGTCTAGCATTACAGAGAGTTTATCACCCATTTTATACAAGCCTCCCGTCATTTGTATCTCCACATCACTGGGAAGGGTCAATTAGGGTTGTTTTGGGTAAGAGAGCAGGAGGTATATACGTAAGTGGGCATATATGTTGGTTGACTGACTCCGCTCTCTTCCACACTTCCCTTTTTCCTAGCCATTTTCCAATAGCTGTGTAAGACATGGTCGCATGACCCAACTCTAGTTGATCAGATAAAAGTAAAGTCATTGGTTTCCATGGGAGTTTTTGGCAAGACCCCAAATTAGCTGGCATTTCCATTTTACCTTTTTTTTCTCCTTTCTACTTTTCACTTTCTGGAATATAGATAATGATGCCCCCAGTTCCAGTGTAATTTAGTTTCAGCTACTTAGATGCCCTCATGTAAAGTGGAAATTGGATATTAAATGGAACAAGAGAGAAGAGAAGCAGCAGTGCTTGAAGGGTACAGTGGTTTGTATGCTAACCTAGAAGACAGTGTTTTTGAACTCATCGTTTGCTTCTCCTTCCTTGGATGGAAGCTAAATAGAAGTATTCCTGGAAAAGGCATCAGTAGCTTCCTGATTTGTCTCATTTTTGGCAGAGATCGTAGTGTTCTGTGAGCTAGGTCATAACATTGTGCTTGAGAGTCATTCCTTGAGTCCCACTGCTTTTCCACTCTGCCTCATGATACTGTGAATAACTTCTGGCCTAATACATAAGTCAGCATCCCATAAAGAGGCAGAAATCACAGAGTCATTAGAACAGGAACAATTTATTGTAAAGATTTATTTGTTTAAAAAAAAATTATTTGAGAGAGAGAGTGCGCTCACACCACAGGGGGAAGGGGCAGAGGGAGAGGGAGAGAGAAACTCTAAGCAGACTCCGCACTGAGTATGGAGCCTTACGCAGGACTCTAATCTCAGGACCTTGATATCGTGACCTGAGCTGAAACCAAGGGTCAGACTACACAGGGACCTCTAATATAAAGGATTATTAATTATAACAGGGTACTGTAGTAATGGTGATTGCCTAATAAAGAGTTAATAACTGTGGAAAGAATTCGGGAATAGATAAAGCATAGTCACAAAGCTTAGACCTAGCATAGAACACCCAAGAAAAGGAATCAGTCTAAAAGAAGAACGTCCTTAGGATTAAGATCCAGGCCTCAAAAGTAATGAAAAAAATTAAATTAAAGAAAGAATAAAAGGAAAAAAAAAGATCCAGGCCTCATTGAAAGGGTGTGGTCATAGTTCACTGGTTGGAGTTTCTTACACTGCCGTGCTAGCCAGACTTGCTGGTAATGCATTCTCTAGGGCTTTTTAGGAAACCACCCATAGGTGGGTGTCTTGTGCTGCTGACTACTGTCACTGCAGAAGCTGCACACACTTCAGGGACCGGGCCCTGCAGAGACCCTATACAATGCAGGAATTTGTGAAGAAGAGCACACTGGAACCAGGAAGAAAAGCCCTGACTCCTGCCATGTGCCTCTAGCACCCTCTACTGACAAAGCAAAATTAGCATCAGGCCTGTTGACAGAGAAATATTTAGTCTTATCACAGAATAGGCAATGAAATGTGCTTTGGGGCTGGGAGGCAATAAGCCAATCACTAGTGCACACATGCACCTGGATTCTGATAAATCACAAACTCAGAGGCTTGTCACATGTAGTTCTCGACCTTACAATATTCTTCATCCAAATCTGTGTTAAAAATATGCTTTTTCACTTCTAATTTTCCATTCAGGATTACTTCCTCATTAAGAACTTATGTGTTTATTTTATGAATTGAATTGTGTCTTTTCAAAATTCGTATGTTGAAGTCCTAATTTCCAGTACCTCAGAATGTGACCTTTGGAGACAGAGACTTTATAGAGGTAATCAAGTTAAAATGAGGTCACTAGGAGTGGCCCCTCATCCAGGTTTTCTTATAAAAAGGGAAGATTTAGACAGAGACACACATAGCAGGAAGATGTGAGAAACAGAAAATGGCCATCTGTAAGCCAAGAGAGGCCTGGAGTAGATCCTACCCACATAGCCCTCAGAAGGATCCAATCTTTAGGATACCTTGATTTCCGATTTGTAGCCTTCAGAATGTGAGATAATACATTTATGTTGTTTAAACAACTTAGTTTGTGATACCTTGCCATGGAAGCCCCAGGAAAATTACACATTAACATGTTTCAGGTTGCAAGTTTAATTTTGGCTTAAACATTTAGTGTTAGCTTTTCTCATACAATGGAAGTACTGAAGTAGGTGAGGTGATCCCAGGTCTGGTTCTGGCTCAATGAAATCAAGGCCTTGGGTCAACTTCTCTATAGTATCCATTGTCTTCCTCATCATATCACAAGATGACTGCAGTAGCTCCAGGTCTTGTCCTCACAGGGGAGTATTCAGAGTGATGTTCAATGTGAAGAAGGGACTGTGCTTTGAGACTCTCTTCATCAAGGAGGAGGATCTTTCTTGGAGGCATCAATCTTCACCTCTACTGCCTTGATGGATTTCTCCATAACATCTCAGAAATATGTTCCATACTCTCCACCTCTTGCTATGTAGGGGATGGGAAAGTAAGAGACAGGCAAGAGGTTGGTTCTTCTCTTAGGACTGAAGGAAGGGAATGACCTTTGGGTGGCAAACACTAGTGCTTGCTGCACCTCGCTAAGGTACTAGTTTCCCCTGGCCACTTTCTCTCCGTTTGCCAGGTGTCATTTTCCTTCTCAATGCATATGTTTTCTGACTTTATCCTATTTTGATAGTCTCTTTAATTTTTTTTCCTCCATTAGAATTCAACCTCATGAATCCTGGGACATATCTGTCATATTTTCCCCTATACTCCCACTTTCTCAGACAATAGGTTGTTCCAAAAAATTGTTGACTTAACGATTGTACTTAGGGTGGTTTCAAAAGTATTATCCCCTCTATATATCCCTACTACTTCTGCAAAGAGCATTTGTCCTTCTCTCATTTTTTCACTTCCCAGGAAATACTTTCAAGGAGGTGGAAGCTGGGTCTCTCTCCAGAAACTATTTTAGTACTACCCAGCATACCACTAGCCGGGTCTCCAGGTTTGGCTGAGTACACCTGGGTACTTAGCGATCAGTAATATTCTAACTCAAAGGCCCTAACTTGGTCCCACACGGAGGTGAACATTTAAACTTGTTCTGCCCCTAGACTACAGGGTTTACCATTCGATCAGCTTCTTGCTCCTTTTAAGTGTGTGGTCATTTTATTTATTTATTTGACAGAGAGAGAGACAGTGAGGGAGGGAACACAAGCAGGGGGCGTGGTGAGGGAGAAGCAGGCTCCCCACTGAGCAGGGATCCTGAAGTGGGACTAGATCCCAGGACCCCAGGATCATGACCTGAGCCAAAGGCAGATGCTTAATGACTGAGTGAACCAGGCACCCCTCTCATATGTATTTCACCCTCTCAGGAATGACTTGATAAATTGGTAAGGAGGCCACCTTCTGGGACACCTGAGTTGCTTAGTCTGTTAAGCGTCTGCCTTTGGCTCAGGTCATAATCCCGGGGTCCTGGTATCGAGTCCTGTTTCAGGCTCCCTGCTCAGCAGGGAGTCTTGTTCTCCCTCTGCCTGCTGTTTCCCCCTACGTGTGCTCTCTTTCTCTCTCTGTCTGTCAAAATAAATAAATAAAATCTCTAAAAAAAAAGAAAGAAAGCTGCCTTCTCCATTCTGCAGAAATAAGGGTTATCCTAAAGGTCCAGTAGTATTAAAACAAATCCTCTTCTATTTGTATTGTAAGTGTGTGGGATCCCTTAAAGGGTAACAAAGCCTTTTTTCCAAAACAACAGCAACAAAAAGATTTTTTCTAACAAATGTCATTCATTCATTTATCCATTCATTCATTCAAAAAACTTAACAGTCAACACCAATTATGTGTATCCCTTGTGCTTTTCATTTTAGGAGACATAAATGTGAATGACTCAGGGCCTTCTCCCTTGAGGATTTTGTATCTTAGTGGGAAAAACTGAGAGGTATGTAAATCATACCCTGCACAGTAAGCACAGTCTCAAGGAAAACTGTCATGGTTTTGTGGTGAAAATAGGTGACACTATGAGAAGAAGTAAGTCACCACCAGTATGTGAAATTGAAATAACTGAAACTTGTGTTTTCTTGTTTTGAGGGTGCAGGAGAAGGGGCTTCTTTGGTTATCTATTGTTGCATAATACGTCTCTCCATAATTTTATTATGTCTCATGGGTTTTGTGGGTCAGGAATTTGAGATGTGCTTGGGGATAGTGGTAGGGATGTGAGATAGAGTAGTCTGAGCAGGAGCAGCCGGGTGCTGGTCAGGCCTGTCTCTGCTGATGTAGTCTAAAGGCAGTCCTCGTTGGTCTCCCCACATGGGCTAATTTGGGCTTCCTCAGAGCATGGCAGCCTCAGGGCCACTGGACAACTTACATAGTGATTCAGATTCCAGCAAATGTTCCAGCAAACAAAGTGGAGGCTGCATCCCCTTTTCTTTTTTTCTTTTTTTCTTTTTTTAAAAAGATTTTATTTATTTATTTGACACAGAGAGAGAAATAGTGAGAGAGTGAGCACAAGCAGGGGGAGTGGCAGGCAGAGGGAGAAGCGGACGCCCCCGCCAAGCACGGAGCCTGATGTGGGGCTCGATCCCAGGACTCTGGGATCATGACCTGAGCCGAAGGCAGCTGCTTAACCAACTGAGCCACCCAGGCACCCCTGCATCCCCTTTTCTAAACAAGCATCAAAATCAGGCTGTCACTTCTTCCTCATCCTACTAGTAAAAGATAGTCACAAGCCTGCCTAAGAGGCAGGGAAGATAGACCCCTCTTTTCAATGGGGACCTGTCAAGGTCACATTGGAAAATTATTTCTGTGACAGGAGACATTTTTGCAACCATTTTGGAAAATACACTGTGCCCCAGTGGGCCCTCTGGTCACAATTTATATCCCTCCCATGGGCAAAGTACATCGCCTTCTCCAGGACTCTTTCCCCCACCTCACTTTTTTATGGCAAGAGTCTCATCAGGCTTGAGGTCTGAGATCGTTTATAAAATCATATCCATGTGTGCATAAAACTATTTGCATGCAGTTCCTAAGATATAGCGCTATGGAACACCTGTGAATTAAGGAGACCTAAGGAAATCTATGCAGACATTCTGATTTAGAGAAAACTGGATACTCAAAGCAGTCACTCCTATATACCATTTCTGACATCGAGCTGGGCACATTTTGTCAATTCCTTGATTAGTGCTCAGTCTTGGTCTCTGGAGTTGTCCTCTGACATCTCTTGGCTATATCCCTTGGGCATCATTATTTTTCCATAAGAAGTGGCTGGTGTGTATAAGTGAGGAAATCTCTCAGCCTGTTTCCTGCCTACAGTAGTTTAGAAGTCCAAAGGCCTCTTTTCATTTTGCAATATGTCCTTTTAATTTCAACTTGAAATAATTCTTCTTAAAATGTGTGTTTCAATAATATAAGAAAAAATTCACATCCATAAATATTTTTGAGGTAGGCTTTTCTCTAAAACAAATTAGCTGCAAACTTAGTGGCTTAAAACAGTGCAAAGATTTAATTGTGAAGGTCAGAAATATAAAATGGTTTGGCAGAGCTATGCTCCTTCTGGAGGCTCTAGGGGATCATCCACTGCCTTTCCTTTTATAGAGGCTGCCTACAGTATTTTGCTTGTGGCCCAGATCAAGGCAACCTATGCTTCCTTTGCTATCTCTCTCTGACTCCCCTGCCTTCTTTTTCCCTTGTAAGAACGATTATGATTTCACTGGATTCACCCAAATAATACAGGATGATCTCCCCATCTCAAGATCTATAATTTAATCAAATCTACACAATCTCTTTTCATGTAGGTAACATAGCCACAGCCCCCTGTGAGACTGCTGAGGGAAAAATTCCCTTAGAAGCCCTCCCATGTAATGGAGGGGATCTGTGGCAAATGCATTTAAAATTCTCTGAGGTTGTGGTTGGCTCCATAGCTCAGGGGTTAGAGCACTGGTCTTGTAAAATTCTCTGAGGTTGGACTTTGGGTGATTATGACCTGTCATGGTAGGTTCATCAGTTGGAACAAATACGCCACCTGGTGGGGGGAGGTTGATAATGGAGGAGGCTGTGCATATGTGGGGTCCGTGAGTGTATGGGAAATCGCTGTGCCTTCTCTTCAATTTTGATGTCATCCTGAAACTTCTCTAAAAGTGAGAAGTTGGTTTTTTGGTTTGTTTTTAAGTAATGTGGCAGCTTTTTCTAAAAATGTAACAAACGTAGGGAAACAAGTCTTCAGTTTTTTGTCTGTATGAAGGGTTCCATGAGGCACCACCGCGGAGTGCTAACAACACTGACTCCGTCTGTGGCCCTCCGTCTTGTTCATGCCCACATAACGACCTCCCTTGAGGCTGCCTGTTCCAGCCCCTTGGAGGCTGATTTATCCCCTGACCGGAATTCGGGAAGGTTTGCTCTGATCCTCCCTAAACTGGTGCACAGAAGGCTCCGCTTTAGATAACTAGTAGGTAGAATTGTCACACAGGGGGCACCACTTCAGGTAACTAATAGATACAGCTGCTGCACAGGTGGCACTATTTTAGATAACTAGTAGAGGGCCTGGTGCACCGAAGCCTCCAATTTAGATAACTACCCTTTGACCTCACCGCAATGATCCCCTTACTCTACAAAAGCTGTGGGTTGGCCGCCTGGGCGGCTCAGTCGGTTAAGTGTCTGTCTTCGGCTCAGGTCATGATCCCAGAGTCTGTGATCGAGTCCCACGACAGACATCCTGCTCAGCGGAGAGTCTGCTTCTCTGCCCCTCCCCTGGCTCGTGCTCTTTCTCTCTATCTCAAGTAAATAAATAAAATCTTAAAAAGGAAAAAAAAAAAAAAAGGCTGTGGGTTAAGGTCCAGACTTTGCAGAAAATAGCTGTGAACTGCCTGGATTGTTTGTCTTTCTGATTTCCCCCACCCACCCCAGTTAGTCAGTAAGTTACTCTGAATAAAACTTGGTAAAAGGTATGGAGAGGCTTGCTTTGTTTTTTCTGTCTCAAATTGCTTCTCAGTCTGAAGGATACCTCACCCTTGCTCCCCCATCTTCTAACAACCACCTTAGATCTTTGCTAGGTGTTAACAAAGGTATTTATAATCTCACCTTGGCCCTTTCTTACCTAGAGAACATTTTGCTGGCTTTTTCAGACAGGTCTGAGTCCTTGCTTTACAATTCAGTAATTTGAGTTAACTAGGTAGCTTTGAGAGTAAAACCCAGAAAGTATCTGAAACACTGTGGCACATTTAGTGTCCTCTGATGGCCAGACATCTTCTCTATTTTCTTGTTCTTCTGGTTGACTTCCTCTTCGGATCCTTTCCTGTATTTTTTAAGTGTCAATTACTAGAATTTTTTTTTTCCTTAAAGCCTGTTCTTTTATATTAAAAAAAATCTCTAATTTTTCCCTTAGAATAAGGAAATGTGTCTATCAAATAATAGAAAATAATTGAATTTGTGTTTGGATGTTTATCAGCAAAAGGGAAGTTTTAAAAATAAACCTATGGGGGGGGCGCCTGGGTGACTCAGTCGGTTGGCCATCTGCCTTCGGCTCGGGTCGTGGTCCTGGAGTCCTGGGATCGAGCCCCACATTGGGCTCCCTTCTTGTTGGGGAGTTTGCTTCTCCCTCTCCCCCTGCCGCAACCCCTGCTCCTTCACTCACTCTCTCAAATGAATGAGTAAAATCTTTTTAAAATCAATCAATCAATCAATCAATCAATCTGTAGACCTATCTCTCCTGTGTACTACCTGTTAAAGTATAAGCACTTTGAAGGACAAGGCTTTGACTCTTGGCGGGGGGGGGGGGGGGTGGGGGGGGGGCATGTACACACATGGGGGCTTAACAGCAGGAACATAAAGGCATTTAATGCACAATTTAATCAGACATATACTATAAGAGGCTCAATGGTGATACTCAAAATCTGAAATGCCACCAACAAAAGTCTCACTTTTCTTCTTCATAAAAGTTACTTAATTTAGGTCATATATCAATTCTATACCCAGAACTTCTGAATTAAAGCCCTCTGTGGAAGGGAAATTTTGTGTCAGAACTTTCTTTCCTCAACCCGAGAAAGGTGGGAATATTAATTTCTCAACAGAAGAAACCAAATTTGCCCTTTGGAACACTGATTTAACCAAGCATTGGCCAAATATAAACTGTGAATAAAGCAAATAGATACAAGCAAAAATGGTAGGGGAAAACCTCTAAAGCAATTTCTTCAAGGTCAGTTCATTCAGTGCTTACCAAGCTTTTGGAAAGCATCCCAATTTAGGCCCTTTTGCCTACTGTTGAGAGAAATGAGAGATTGGATCAAAATGGGAAGAGAAGTGAGGAGAAATGCAGGTGGTGGAGGGACAAATTTGAGGAGCAGGATCTAAGTAAGTTTCCAATATATGTGAATATATATGTAATACAAATGGATATTAAATTTGTATGTATATAATGTTAAATATATAGTTATTAGGCATTATTTACTTTATAATGGTTTGTCTATATTCTTCTTTCAACTCCAGACATGTTAAAAGGACTTGTAAATGACCTTTGTTAAAGGACACTGTGAAGTCCATGGTGGAGTGTGTGGTGCACCCATGGTTGTTGGATGGGTCTCACAAGTCCAGGGGGTGTTCAGGGTGACTTGGCTCTGCTCTCATGATTTTTCATTTCTCTTGCAGGCTAGCCCAGACATGCTCTTATGGTGAATACAGAGGTGTAAGAGCATGCAAACCCAATCATTCAGGCATATTTCAAGTTTCTACTTTTGTACTTTTGTTAACATCTCATTGGCTAAAATAGGCTGCATGGCCGCTGAGAGAGTCCAGTTGCAGGGCTCTGTATTCTTACAGAGTGAGGTACGAGAGCAACAGTGAAAGTAAAGCCTTCAATACAACCCATCTACATGGTTCTATAAATCCCTCCAGCCAGTCTCTGTGGTCCCAAAGCTTGATGATGGATCCAAAAGTTTCAGGTATCATCAAGAGTCTTTTTTTTTTTTAAAGATTTTATTTATTTGACAGAGAGAGAGAGAGACAGCTAGAGAGGGAACACAAGCAGGGGTAGTGGGAAAGGGAGAAGCAGGCCTCCCGCCGAGCAGGGAGTCTGCTTCTCCCTCTGACCCTCCCCCCTCTCGTGTGCTCTCTCTCTCTCTCTCTCATTCTCTCTCTCAAATAAATAAATAAAATCTTTAAATATATATATATATAACCATCCCATTTTATTTTCAGAACAAACTTTTAGGTAGATTTATTCTGTTCGCAAAGGATGACAATGTTGAGGAAGAGATAATAAAACTGGGCTCAGTGAGCTTGGACTCAAACCCAAGTCCAACATCAAAAGCAGAGAACTAGGGAGGTGGAAATTACTTCCTTTTGGGGATAGATACAATAGTAATTATAGAAACATCAATAGTTAGGGAGTCAGGTAGATAATATAGGCTAGTGTTGAAAATAGCTGACCCCCAAGTTCTGGTTGTTTTGGTGAATTGAAAAGATGACTGAATATCCCAAAGTTACTGTTCTTGTTTGATTTTTCTTTGAATGTCTAAATTCTGTAGTAAAATACCTAACATTTTATTCGTTCCAATATAGAATGAATTAAGAAAACATTGTGTTTTTTTTTTTTTTTAAGATCTTATTTATTTGAGAGAGAGGAAGAGAGAGTGCGTGCATGAGCAGGGGGGAGGGGCAGAGGGAGAGGGAGAAACTGACTCCCTGCTGGGCAGGGACCCTGATGCCAAGGCCAGATTCCATCCCAGGACCCTGGGATCATGACCTGAGTTGAAGGCAGACACTTAAGGGACTGAGCCACCCAGGTGCCCCAAAAGAAAACATTGTTGAATAAAGTTTCACTTCAGTGCTCAAGGATTTCCATGCACCCTTCAAAAAAGGCTAAAGAGAATTTTGCTGAACATTCTTCTACTTTAGAAAAATCTTTCAGTGCAGAGTCTCCAAATGTAGAAAACAGTTTTAGACTGCACAAAGGTGCTAGTGTAAAGGAAGAATTGCTCATTTAAAGTATTTAGAGTACATAGAAACCTGATTATTTTCTAAAATAAAACTACCTGAAGATCCATTTGGGACAGCAAAAAAAGAAAAGGAAATCAAACAAACAAAGAAACAACACAACACAACACAACAACGAAACAAAAACCAGGAAATGTTAAAGCAGTATTACTCTAAGGAACTCTGTAGAATTATTAGACAGAAATACATGTGTGGCTGGCCTTAACAGTCTCAGCACTAAATAGCACTTGCCTAAAACTGTCTTCTGTATTTACTAAAAGACAAAAAAATAAAAATAAAAATCACCGTGTTGCTGTATATAAAACACTGCTTATCACACTCAAGCACACACACAGAGTTCCAAAGAGATGAATTAAATCCCTCTCTATGGCATTGAAACAAAGTGTACCTGGGACTCAACATCGATTAGAAGAAACAGGTAACCAACAGAGAGATCATATATGCTAACTTCAATTTGAATACCCACTCTAGTACTGTTTAGAATTATATTTAGTAGTAAATATATTCAATGGTAAATTTGATTTGTGAAATTTTGAGAAGTAAACCAATCAACATCTGAGGAGCACGCATTTTCACTTCAATGCTAGCAATTAGCCCTATAGTCATCTTTCCAGGCATCCTAGGAAAGAAATTAAGTCTTTTCTGACCTCAAGCGTAAAATATATAGATGGCCTCAAACTTCCAATATAATTTTCTTGTCAATATTGACCCAACTGTCAGTGATTATTCTTGATCTTCAGGCTGTCTGAAGCAAGATGAACTGGAAACAAGCTATTCTTCATTATTAACCTCATATAGCAAACCAAGAGGCAAGGAATTTTCTATCCCTTCAAGCCTCTTATCTCCTGAGATGATCTTATCTCAAAGATATCTTATCTCTCTTTTTTATAAAGATTTTATTTATTTATTTGAGAGAGAGAGAGATAGCGAGAGAGAGAGAGAGAGAGAGAGAGCATGAGCAGGGGGTAGAGGGTGAAGCAGGCTCCCCGCTGAGTAGGGAACCTGATGCAGGGCTCTATCACAGGACCCTGAGATCATGACCTGAACTGAAGGCAGACGCTTAACCGACTGAGCCACACAGAGGCCCGATATCTTATCTCTTGATCTTGAGATTTCAGTACTCTAAATCAGAAACCCTAACTTTTTCACTTAGGTGACCCACCAATTCAGTCAATATGTTCCTATTTTGATGGATGTCAGTAGGGAATTAGTTATGTTGGCAAAATGTAATTGTTGTAGCATTAAATACCTTAAGTTTAATTTTTGTTCTCTTCAAACTTCAAAATTTACCTAATCCTTGTTAATTAAAAAAAAAAAAAGGATAGTTTCTTCCATGATAAAAGTTCTTTTGAGTGGAATATTGTCTATAGTATAGGTTTGTTTCTCAATAGATAAAGGGTTTGCCTCCTAGGGGCGCGCACACACACACACACACACACACACACACACACACCCTTGGCTATATCTGGAGACGTTTCTTCTTATCACGACTAGGAAGGAAGTAACACAGACATGCAGTGGATAGAGGCCAGGGATGCTGCTAAGCAACCTCAAAGGCACAGGACAGCCCCTCACAGCACAGAATTATCTGTTAAAATTGTTAATTTTGCCTCTGCTGAGAAACTCTGATATAAACAAAAGAAAAATACTGCTGACCTCAATTTTTCAAATCCTTTGCCCTCTATCCCTAGGTAGAATGGAGCCTAAGACTAAACTATACATTTAGAAAAAAGGATTGATAATATCACGGAACTACAGAAGGGCATAGAAAATACTGAATAGAAAATACTGGGATAGGTAAAATAATCCATAAGATAGAGGGAAGATAGAGTAACATAACCATTCATTTATTTCCTACCTACCACGTGTAGGGAGCATGTAATAGGGTTCAGAGTGGTGGGGATGGGTGGGGTGGACACAGAATCAGCTAGGCATAGTGCCTACCAATCCAATGTCAATAGCATTTGGCTGATTGAAGAGAAAGAAAAAATAAAACGCCTCTTCCTTTCCTTGTTTTTTGAGTTGTGCCAATGTTAATAACAAAAAAAATGTGACAAAAGCCATGGAAATAGAGGAATGTGTATGGGAAACGTGAAGGCAGGAAAAATTTAACAATTATGAGAAGACTACTGTGCTGTATTTATAGGTTACATGTAATGTCATTTCATTTTCCTAGCAATGCTATTCGAAAAAGAGGAAATCAGCCAAGAGAAGCTGTGTAGTTCATCCAGAGAGGTAGCCAGGGCTTCAGTTGATTGCATTGGTCTCAAAGGTCTAGGCCCTTCCTCTAATGTCAAACTATGCAAGTAGGTCTCTCTTATATTCAGGTTATTTGTGTGCAGTTATATTTCCATCCATCTCACCCTCAATTACTTGGATAATGCTATTCTTTCTTCATGTCTCCATTTAGATGACTCTTTCCTATAACTTTTCCCTGCAAGTATGGATAAAACACGTTCTCAGTGTGCTGAAACTTCTCTAACCATGGCAAATATCTCAGTGTCCTGAATGACCTGTGTCCACTCACTCTTCTAGGATATAAGCTTTTTGGCTCCCCTTCTCCCTCAAGCTCTCAGTAATTAGCATAGTACCTGGCATATGATATATGCTACTGTGGGACTAAAGGCACGAGATCCTCCCAGGCATTTTGAAGAGTACACCAAAATATTTTACAAAGTTGTACATACAGGAAAAAACAAAACAACACAAAACAATCTTGCCCATAAAGCCATTGCTCTTCTTTATCTAGATGTCCTAAAAAGGGGTTGAGGTCTTCCATCTCTACCTCAATTGATAGGATCATTTATCTAATCTAACCACCAGTGAGATTATGCTTGAGTTCTGGAGAGTATGGATGGGAACAGTAAGAAAGGCAACCCCCATTCCTTCAAAAGCTTTGTTGTTAGTCTAGATCTGTTTTCCTGTCTTGGTGATCTAGAAGGTACCCAGTAGAACATTCAATAATTCTTTAGATTCTACTATAAAGCCTACAGCCAAAAATATTCTCATTCTTCCTTTGCTTTGGGCTTCACTCTCACTTTGACCATATGAGTAAGTCATACAGAGGAAGAAAAAAATCTCCACCTTGGTACAGTGGTCACAGCATGTTATCTAAGAGGTAAGATTGCAGAAGAGCAGAGTGTATTTATACTCCCCAAGGGAGTTGCCCTTGTGTCTGTGTCTGTTTTGCAAAAGAAATATGAAATTACTTGAATTACTTGTCACTTAGGAGATGCATAACTTACTAGTTAACCAAGTTCTTACTGAAATGCACCACTATATCCTGAGAATTGCCACAATAAATTGCAAATAAAAATCAGAATGTCTCTGTACTATAATTAGACTTTTTGGGTACCTAGAACTGTGCTTGAATTCTGTAGTTTTCTAGTTGTAAAAGTAGAATACAGCTTAAATAAGTGGCTTGAGGGATGTAACTTTAAATTTAAACTTCTCCCCAAAAGAATTACCCCCAAGGAGTAAGTAATTCAACTTATTCACACTTGTGACCCATATTTTCTTGTGTCTTAAAGTTAACATATTTAAATGTCTTTGATATGTAACAAATGAGCACAAAAACTATAATTTGTTTTTTAGGCTGACAGTTTGATACAAAAACATGACTCAAAGTCATTCTCAATGGTTCGCATGTCATTTATTTTGAATTTCTTGACTTGAGTAGTTTTGTGCTACCATTATAACACAGCTCTATTTTATGATATCTTGCAAGTCTAATATAGAATCTGTGGAAAACTAATTTAAAAAAGGGCCCCCCCAAATGGCAAATATATATGAAAGAAGATATCATTAAGGGCAAAAGTTTTCCAAAAATAGTGCCACTGAACTAATTCTCATCTAATGAGCCTTAAGAAATGCAATGATCTCATATTTGTCTTATTGTTAAAACTGTGGAGGTGGTTTAACAAGTGTTTTCACATCATGTGTGCTTTGTTAGATGTTAAAACAGTTTTTTTTTTTTTTTAAGTGGCATAATTAAAATAGAATGGTAGGTGCCCTGGGGAGACATTCACAGTTCTGTTTAAATATAAGTGAAATTGCACAGATGTTAGCCAAAATTTCCTAATGTATGCTTGCTTCTGAAGTCCTATTTAAAAAGAGATTTTCAAAGTATTCTCCCAAGACCTTTAGAGTGATTCTGTTTCATTTAATAGGTTTCTTCGTTATAAAGAAAAAACATTCATTCATTTTAATAAAGCAAAAAACAATTTGATTATGTAAGACTGTATTTCCTAAATATTTACAGCAAAGGTGAGTTCTAAAAGCTCCTCCACCTACCTTTAGATCTCAAGTGCTCAGAATTATATTAATCATAAACCTTGGTTCAAAACACAATCATTATTGCTCTATGCATGGCTAATTTTCCTTCCTTCCTTCCTTCCTTCCTTCCTTCCTTCCTTCCTTCCTTCCTTCCTTCCTTCCTTTTCTTTTAATAATGGAATGAGCATCAGCAAACTCACCACGCAAATCAAAGCCAGGATCTCCAGATTATCCTATATTTAATCATCTGTCCTTGCCCCATCTTCCTGCCTCCCTCCACTAGAGAAAGCCATTATGTTGAGTCCTGTATTCATCATTTCCTGGATTTCATTTTTTTGTAATTTAATTGGTATTCCACTTTTATCAATTAATTAATATCTATCACATTTGACTAAAAGACAAAAGATTAGCCAATATTGTGGATTGTTATTCTGTCTTAAACTTGGAAGTTTTCAATTTATAAATGACTAATATTACAAAATTCTGTCTCTAAATCAGCTGTCTACAGCATGGATCCATAGAACCTATGTTATTACTGATCACTAGATTTCAAGTTATGTTTACTAATACTAATAATGGTTACCTGATTTCAGGGTTCTGGGTGTAGACCATGTGCAAGTACAATAAGAAGGTGATAAAGATTAGTCAGATACTCTTAGGGTTGAATCATACTTAGATTATTAACAAATATTCAACCTTGATGAAATTATCCAGCCTTTTAAAAATTCATTTTTTCCTCAGAAATTTAAGATATCAATATTCTATTCTATTAGTGGTTCTTGATTTCTCTTCTATATAAAATAAAGAAAGAAATCTCAAAAGCTATAGAATTTTAAGAAATTTTTTAGGGCCCCAAGTTATTAGTATTTGAGGCAAAAGTTTAGGGAATATGGAAAAAAGGGCCAGAGAATGCAGGATTTTTTATAGCAATAAAAACACCTTATTGGTTTATAGGTTGATATTTTACCAGTTTTGTTCCCTTAACTTATGTGATGATTCTCAGAACATTTTGTAGTAGAAAACAAATGATCATGTTCTTTATTCAAATGATTTCACAGAAACTCAGAAAGTTTAAGGTCATCTGTGTATTATAAAACCTGGAATCATAAAATTTTATACCTGAAATATTTTAGATTTCTAGGCTATGAAGTGCACTACAGGATAATTTCTCACTAATTACAGATTTGTTGGACACAGATATTAAGGTTAAGATTTATCTTGAATATCTTTACAGATTTACAAGAATTTCACAAGTATATGTGACTTAAGCAACAGTTCTATGGCTTAGGGAAACTGTTGAATTTGCACTCAGTAATTAAAAAAAAACTCATTTAATGTTCGAGGGGCTGTGAACACACTGTCCCCCTTTTTTTTTTCAGCTTTATTGATGTACCACTGACAAATAAAATTATTAGATACTGAAAGTGTACATCATGGAGATTTGATGTGTGTATATATTGTGAAAACATTCCCCCGTGTAATTAACACATCCATCACCGCACATATTTATCTTTTCCTTTTTTGTTTTGTTGTTGTTGTTGTTTGGTGAGAACACTTAAGTTTTACTCCTTTAGCAAATTTCAGTTTTACAACACAGTGTCATCAACTATAGTCACCATTTTTGATGTTATAACTTATCATATTCACTTTATAGTTGAAAGTCTATATACCTTTTTGCCAAACTCTCCCTATTTCCGTTACCCCCAGCTCCTGGCAAATGGCAGCTACTTTTCTACTCTCTGTTTCCGTGAATTTGACTTTTTTTTTTTTTTAAAGATTCCATATATAAGTGATAAGATGCAATATTTGTTTTTCTCTGGCTTCACTTAACATAATGCCTTTGAGGTCCATCTGTTCGTCACAGGTGACAAGATGGTTCCTTCTTTCTTATGGCTGAATGTATGTGTGTGTGTGTGTGTGTGTTCTCTTCTTTATCCATTCATCCATTGATGGACACTTTGGTTAATTCCATATATTGGCTATTGTGAATAATGATGCAATGAACATGGGAATGCAGACAACTCTTTGATACCCCGTTTTTATTTATTTCCTTTGGATCTATACCCAGAAGTGGAAATCCTGAATAATACAACAGTTCATTTTTGAATTTTTTTTAAAAGATTTTATTTATTTATTTGAGAGAGAGAATGAGAGAGAGCATGAGAGGGAAGAGGGTCAGAGGGAGAAGCAGACTCCCTGCCGAGCAGGGAGCCCGATGCGGGACTCGATCCCAGGACTCCAGGATCACGACCTGAGCCGAAGGCAGTCGCTTAACCAACTGAGCCACCCAGGCGCCCCATTTTTGAATTTTTTTGAGGAACCTTCATATTGCTTTCACAGTGGCTGAACTAATTTACATCCCCACCAAACAGTACACAGGGTTCCCTTTTCTCAACACCCTCACCAACATTTGTTATCTCTTGTCTTTTTGATGCTAGCTGTTCTAACATGTGTGAATTGATATCTCATGGTTTTACTTTGCATTTCCCTGACGATTAGTGATGTTGAGCACATTTTCATGTACCTCTTGGCCATTTATATGTCCTCTTTGGAGAATTGTCTCTTCAGTTTCTCTGCCCAGGTTTTAAGTTATACATATATATTTGTTATATAGTTTTGAGTTCTTTATATATTTTGGATATTAACTCCTTATCATATATCTGATTGGCAAATATTTTATCCCATTCTATAGGTAACATTTTTATTTTGTTGATGGTTTCCTTTGCTATGTAGAAGTTTTTAGGTTGATGTAGTCCCATTTGTTTATCTTGTTTTCTTAGCCTTTGCTCTTGGTGTCAAATCCAAAAAATCATTGCCAAGACCTTTCCCCCTGTGCTTTTTTTCTAGGAGTTTTATGGTTTCCAGTCTTAGGTTCAAGTCTTTAATCCATCTTGAGTTGATTTTTGTATGTGGTGTAAGATGCTTTTGACTACTAACTGAAAGAAAGCAAAATGTAGTTGGAAGTTTATTCTTTAAATTATAGGGAATGGAGAATTTGAGGAGATGGGAGGTGTCAAGCCTCTTTATTCTTCCTTGTGAATTTAAATAAATTTGGCTTAAGTCCAGCACTCTGTTCAATATCTCTGTGGATTTGGTGAAGGAGATGCTCACATTTCACTGCTGGTAGTAATTCCTGTTTCTAACAATTTTGCATTTCATCTGTTCCATTTGTTCCTTTTTTCTGACCCAAATTTATCTAATATTGATATCTCATAATGCACCCCTCAGGCAAGGTGGTTGGCTGTTTTAAAGAGAATTTTATTTTTTTTAGATTATTATTTTTTTAAAGATTTTATTTATTTATTTGACAGAGAGAGACACAGTGAGAGAGGGAACACAAGCAGGAGGGAGTGGGAGAGGGAGAAGCAGGCTTCCCGCTGAGCAGGGAGCGCAGTGCGAGGCTCGATTCCAGGGTCCTGGGATCATGACCAGAGCTGAAGGCAGACGCTTAACGACTGAACCACCTAGGCGCCCATTTAAAGAGAATTTTAGTGAAGATTTGGATGTTTTGGCTTGGGATTAGAAAATTGATGAATAAGTGATTTTAAAATGGATAATGGACAGCTGTCCTAATAAAGCCTCAGTCATGCCCCTCCCCCCCCCGATAAACTACTCAACTGATCCTCTCTTCCATATTATCTCCAGCCCCCTCCCTCATCTGCCTTTCTCACCCTCCCAGCCCACTGGTAGTCCCACTTGGTAGATTGCTATTCATTCATTATGCACAGTAATTTATCTCTCTGTTTTACACTTGCTTAACCAGACTACTCCCTAAGAATTCCATAAGGGCAAGGTCCTTTTAAGACTTTTTTTTCTTATTTAAAAAGTCATCTTCCCTAAAAAGTCTATATCTTGCTCATATTTTTCCTCTTATGTGTAATAATATGTCACTACATCTTTAATACATGTTAGATATTGTTTTATTTTGGTGAATAATAAACCTGTTAAAATACTATGTTCAAGCATGGTTTTGTTCCCATAACTCTATTTCCCCATGGGCTCATAAGTTCTGCTTCTATAAATTATTTTACCAAGGGGTACTCAGAAATATGAGCCTAAGGCTGCAGAGGGAATATTATAGTTAAAAGAATTAAAAATGATTGTTCACCCACCCACTTTTTAGTATTTACATAATTTTTTTTCTTTACAGCAAAACTATATTCTAATTTGCTTTTATATTTTTAGATTCTTAGATAACTTTAGGCATGGCATTCATGCAGATGTAGAATGCAGGAGGTGAACAGTATTTCTATTAACTTCAATTCTGTGCCCTCTTCTTTAGAATCTGCGGTAAATTACCCGGACAGTCTTTATTACTTTACTTCTTATTAACTTTCCTTTTGAAAAACAAGTAGTAAGACCTAGGTTTTAGCTAGGGCTTATGACTTTCTGGATAATTACTTTTTTTGTAAGTGGATGGGAAATATATTGACCGTGCTTTGTGCTTTAAGGATTATTTCATTTCTTAATTATTCTTTTTATAAAATAGGAAGGAAAGGTGCAGATAAGCCAGCCAAAGCTGATGTTGGCAGTGTAGACAGCAGAAAGCTCGCAAGACAACTGGTGCTTTTCTTTACGTGACAGGTTAGAACAGTTTATCTTTCCATGTTAAATACAGTGGTGAATGATGTCAATACAGCCATGATGAACTGTTCTTTGATAATATTTCTCATGTTGATCTTCTTTTGCTATGGTAGATTTGGTGCTATGTGCTCACTTCATGGAATGATCTTGGATTTTTTTTTTTTAATTAGTGAATTCAAGTTTAAGTACTTTGTGCTTATTTTACTGCTATTTTTTAAATGAGTAAAATATCGATCTAAATCTTTATTGTAAAGCGCTTAGGTGTTCATTGTTAAACATGTGTCAAATAACTGAATTTAATAAGCTTACACTTAATACTAATCAGGCACTTTGCTTGGGGATATAGTTGAATTCAGACTCTCTGCTACTTCATTGATACATATTGCTACTTCCAGTATCTCCCTGTCCCCTATTTCTGCTTCAAGCTTTTTATTTTGGAACATTGTTGCTTTTCTCAAAATCCTCTGAAGCTGCTGCAGTAAAGAATGTCCTTCCCTGTAATGGTATCTAACATTTACCGATCTAGTAGTCCCCCATGTCCCCGGTTTCAGTTCCCTGCTGTCAACTGTAGTCCAGAATCAGATGATCCTCCTTTCTGATAACTCATCAGAAGGTCTGTAGTAGCCTGACTATGTCGCCAAGCCTGTCATTCACCCATTTCTTCTCATCCGTTGGCATTTGAGGCCTGAGATGTCAGGTGATCACAAGAAGTGTGAGTACAGTACAACAAGATACTTTGAAAAAGAGAGAGACCACATTCACTTAACCTTTATTACAGTATGCTGGTATTATTGTTCTATTTTATTCTTAGTCTCTTACTGTGCCTAATTTATAAATTAAAGTATCATAGGTATGTATGTGTAGGAAAAGAAGAGTGTATATAGGGTTTGATACTACCTGCAGCTTCAGATAAAACACTGGGGGTTTCGGAACATATCCCCCACAGATAAGGGGGATTACTGTCCTTTTCTGTACTGGGCTCTGTACTATGTTCTTTAAATGCACCTACCTCACATAATCTCGACTTGTGAAGCTGTACCATCTACATTTTATTGTTGAGGAAAATGAAGAACCGTGAGAGCAAATCACTTGACCAAGGTAACAAAACTAAAAAGTATTGGAACAGGAATTTAATTTGCAGGCTGACTGCCTCAGAGTCTACATTCTTTATTTTTTATTAAGTTTTATTTAAATTCCAGTTAGTTAACACACACTGTAATATTAGTGTCAGGTGTATAATATAGTGATTCAACACTTCCATACAACACCTGGTGCTCATCACAACAAGTGCACTCCTTCATCCCCATCACTTATTTCCACCTATTTCCATCACCACCACCACCCCCCGCCGCCCCGCTTCCCCTCTGGTAACCATCCATTTGTTTTTTATAGTTGAAAATCTGTTTCTTGGTTTGTCTTTCTCTCTTCTTTTTTTTTTTTTCTCTTTGCTCATTTGTTTTGTTTCTTAAATTCCACATGAGTGAAATCATATGGTATTTGTCTTTCTCTGACTTATTTTGCCAAGCATAATACTCTCTAGCTCTAACCATGTCATTGCAAACAGTAAGATTTCATTCTTTTTTTATGTCTGAGTAATAGTCCACCTCTTCTTTATCCATTCATGAATCAGTGGATGCTCGGGCTCTTTCCATAACTTGGCTATTGTAGTTAATGCTGCTATAAACATCAGGGTGCATATATCCCCTTAATTAGTATTTTTGGGTTCTTTGGGTAAATGGCTAGTAGTACCGTTGCTAGATCATAGAATAGTTCTACTTTTAACTTTTTGAGGAAATTTCATACTGTATTCCAGAGTGGTTGCGCCAGTTTGCATTCCCACCAACAGTATAAGAGGGTTCCCCATTGTCCACATCTTCACCAACATATGCTGTTTCTTGTGTTGTTGATTTTAGCCATTCTGACAGGCATGAAGTGATATCTCATTGGAGTTTTGATTTGTATTTCCCTGATGATAAGTGATGTTGAGCATCTTTTCATGTGTCTATTGGCCATCTGTCTGTGTTCTTTGGAAAAATGTCTATTTATGTTTTCTGATCATTTTTAATTGGATTATTTGTTTTGGAGGTATAGAGTTTTATAAATTCTTTATATATTTTGGATAGTAACCCTTTATCAGATATGACATTTGCAATTACCTTCTCCCAATCCATAAGTTGCCATTTAGTTTTGCTGATTATTTCCTTCACTGTGCAGAAGGTTTTATTTTGATGTAGTCCCAGTAGTTTATTTTTATTTTGTTTCCTTTGCCTCAGGAACATATCTAGAAAGAAGTTGCTATGGCCGATGTCCAAGAGGTTACTGCCTATGTCCTCTTCTAGGGTTTTTATAGTTTCAGATCTCAGATTTAGGTCTTTAATCATTTTTAATTTATTTTTTATACTTGTTGAATCATTATGCTGAAGTAGACATTTCATTTATGGAAGCATGGTGACTGCTAGTTCTGACAGCTTAAGGCAAGATGAAAGTGAGTAGTAATTTTGCTGTGCATAATAATAAAGGGGAACACCACTCTCCAGTCTGTGGGACTACTATAAATTTAGAGGATAATTGTACTTTCTCATGAGTTCATCATGATAATTAAATGAGATAATAGACGTAGAATGTGTAGTTCATTACCTGGCAATCATAAATGGCCACAAAACATCAACTTTTATTTTAATGATGCTTGTTTTGGGATATTTATACTCATGTGCCCGTGCTGTCATAAAAGACCCTAAAGTCAATTCCTACCTTCATGACCATTTAGAGATGATATCTGTATGAAATATTATCTGGACTCGTGAATGTAATTTAATATTTTAATTTTTTATTTGATCCAAGAGATCAAATTAACACATTTAACTTTTATTATTTATTTATTTATTTATTTATTTATTTATTTATTTATTTATTTATTTTAAAGATTTTATTTATTTGACAGAGACACAGCAAGAGAGGGAACACAAGCAAGGAGAGTAGGGGGAGGGTGAAGCAGGCTTCCCCCAGAGCGGGGAGCCCGATGCGGGCTGGATCCCAGGACCCTGGGATCATTACCTGAGCCGAAGACAGACACTTAACGACTGAGCCACCCAGGCACCCTGCATTTAACTTTTAAAATTGTAAAGTTTTGTTTATTCAACTTTTTATTTTCTTAATTTTATTTTTCTCCCCAACCCTCTACAATGATAAGCTCCAGACCTACAAAAAAGTTAAAAGAATAGTATAATACATGTACATCCTTCATCCAGACAAAATCTGAGTTTCTCCTCAACTTTTTTTTTCTTCTTCTGTGTGTGTGTGTGTGTGTGTATGTGTGTGTGGAGTGTTTTGGCTGAATTATTTCAAATTAAGTTGCAGTGATAAATACACTTCATCCCAAAATTTTTCAGGAGGCATCTTTTAAGAAATAAGACTTTCTTGTACATAACCATTATAGCATCATCATATCCAAGAAATTTAATATCAGTGAAATAAAAATCTCATTGAATATGCTGTTCCTATTCAAGTTTCTGTAATTATCTCTGTAGTAATTTATAAGTGTTTTTTCTTATTTTGAATAAAATACAAATGATCAAAGAATGTTGTAAAGTCTCAACTTTTTGAAAATACTAAAGATTATTGGGAACTTCATAATTTATTGTGAATTTTTTGAAATATATAGTAAATGTAGAATGTAAATTGCCTTAGTCAATTTCACTATGTTTTTCCTTCTTTGTCTAACGGATCTATTCAGATTTTAAAGAAGGATGATATATTGAAATCTGCCACTGTAATTGTTTTTATATAAAGGTTATTTGAATGAAGATTTTTCTATTTAGAAATTTTCAAACATACTTCCAAATAGAGAACATATTAGAATAAATCTCCATGTACCCATTCTCACATCTTCAATGATTATCAACATTTTATCATTCTTACACATCTCCTGTTCCAATTGTTTGTGTTAGTAACATTTTAAACAAATGTCATATCACGTCATTTTGTCTATAGGTACTTCAATATAAATGCCCAGGAGATAGGATATATGTGTGCATATATACATACACATACATAAACACATACCAAAATGCTATCACCAAACTAACAAAATTAACAGCAATTGTTTTATGTCAACTAATACCCAGCTCTAACCACTATCCTGATTGTCTAAAGAAATGTATTTTTATAGTTGATTTTTTTTCAAATCAGATTCAAACAAGGTCCATAGCTTGCATAAGTGTCTTTCTATTTACATTTTTATCTTGTCATTTACTTGCTGGAAATCATTTTTGTCATTTGTTTGTAGAGGGCCCCACATTCTCTATTTGCCTGCAGACTTTCTCTTGATGATGTTTAAACCATTCCTAATTCACCCAGATTTTCTGTTTACTGACAATTATATCTAGACGTTTGGTTAGATTCAGGTCCTCATCTTATTTTTCCAATAATACTTCACTGGGGGGTTATGTACTTGCTATTGCTTTACAGCAGGCGGCAGACCATATCTGGTTGTTATGCTTTCAGAGAAACTATGATTGATCTCTGTGTTCAGGTAGTGTCAATCTGAGTCATTCTTTATAATGATTCCCATTAACTTTTCACCTAATGTTTTAGAATTAATTAATAATCTTTGCCTAACTCCATTATTTCATTAGGAGTTGCAAAATGGTGATTTTCTAAATGTAGCATTATTTTTGCATTTGTTAACCTGACTTCTTCTATAAAGACATTTTACTCATCAAAAGAAGACCTATTTGATTATATGAATATTTGAAGTCTATTTGTTTTGTTCAGAAAAGGCAGGATAAATGCTTGATTCTTCTTCTTTATCAATTTGCAGAGTAATAGCTAATTGTCCTCATGTTACCTGCAATGATGAATTTCTTACATTTTTAATAGTTTTGGCTTTATATATTTAGTGATAGATTGGCAGAGCAAGAAAACCTTTCCCACACAGTCTGTCTGGTACCAGAATTCTTGGGGAGGGGGCATGGTCAGGGGATCCCCCAATGCCAGGATCTCCTCACAATCTGTCATATTCTGAATCTCCTTCACTGGTTCCCACGCTTTCATATGGACCAGAGAGGGGAAGATCCTTGTTAACTCTTGGTCTTAAACCCACTTACCTGCTAGACCCAGTAATTTTTTGGCCTAAGAGAAGAGAATGACTTTGCATTGAGAATTGAAAGCAAAATGTATGCTTTTCTCTACCTAGACTTTGGAAGATTATATTTCTTGAGGTATCAATTAGCTTTCTTCTTCAGGTAAGCTGAAAGCTTATTTTTCACTTGCCTGTGAAATAGAACCTGGTCACTTTTAGGTGAAAAATTATTTTGAATCTCAAATCCTCTGAGATTCCTTCTTTATTGTTATCATCTTATTTATAGAAACAATATGTTGAAGAAATATGCTTATTAATGTATCATATTTAATTATACAGAATATCTTGAATGTTTTTGGAAGTAGGGATCATAAATAATAAGGGAAATTTTTAATCCCAGCTGAATGGGAAGGTAATTTAAGATTATAAAAATAATTTGATCATTCATATCTGCCTCAAAATATTCTCATTTCAAAAATAGTAGAATTAAAAATGTTTTGACTATGCCAAATATATGATTAGGAAAATAAATAGTTTGATTTATTAGGAAGTTTGGATCCTAATCGTGATGATGTTAGCAGTTATCTGTGTGATCTTGGGGGAAAAAATCAGCTCCTCATCTATTAAATGGAAAAATACATTAGATGAAAACTTTGACCTTTTTTGTTTCTGTTTTCTGAGACTCTATAAACATACCTCTGAGTCTGAGCATTAAGGTTGAAAATTATGAAGATAAAAGAATTAGTATGACTGTAATATAAATGTAATATAAAAGAACCACCTTATAGTATAAGCTGTACTTAGCCCCCACCACAAAAACAGCTAAAGCAAAAACCTTTGCTATGGAATAGAAACTGTGTTGTTTTACATAAATGTAAAAAATTATTTTTCACTTATGCCAGGTACCTATGCTAATGTTCTGTTTAGGCATTAAACTTAGAAGATACTGAAATACTTATTCTACTTTACAGTGATACTGGACACTTGTGATGATAAGATAAAAGATGTTTCCAACAGAGCATAGTCACAAATATCTAAGAACCCTAGAAATGAACCCAGAAATCACATAGAAGGCTTTGTTAATATAACAAAGAAAACTTATAACAGCTAAGAATCCTCTAAAACCTTCCCCCTTCCCATCTTTAATTTTTTTCCCTTTTTTTCACCATTATTCTCCCCTTAAACTTTTGAAGGGATCATTATTCTTACAAGCACTCTTGATATCCATTTCTCTTTTTCTTTCTCCTGGTGTGTGAACACTACCAAAATAGGCCCTAAAATTTGTAAGACAGATAAGAAGTTTATCTAGACCATTTGCTTGAGAGACCCAAATTTTTAGTCACAACATTGGCAGGCATATTTATGTTACCAGATTATATGTCTTGATTATCTGTGTCTGCTTAATTAAAATGAAAAATTATTTTAATTTTATTAAATTATTCCTACAAATATAATACTGTAATAAGTGCTATAGAACATTATTTGTCCCAAGTATATGATGCATTTCAAGAAAATACAATGAACAGACCTGGGCTGATCAGGTCTAGAATATATATACAGATTCTAAACTATATGGCACAAATTGTTAAGATTACAAGTAATCTGAGGAATAAAAATCAACTTAGACACATTCTAGAAAATGGATAAGACATGAACTATATGTTAAATGTGGGGCAAATCTTAAATGAAAGAGAAGGAATTTTCAGAGACACAGAATCATGTGCATACATCTTACAAAGGAAGGATGTGTGAGAATGACATGAGGAAGGATCAAAGATAAGGCCGGAAGAGAAGAGTGTTGGGACTATTACCAGATTGTTCAGGTGTGAGGAACATGCTGAGGGATGTTGTCTTTAGTATGTAGGCAGCTGGAAGATGGTATGGGTTCTTACATTAGAAAACAACATAGTAGAATCGATATGAGGTATGCTGGGAAAAGAGCTAAATTACCTAAAATCTGCTAATATGAAATGTTACTTTTATTATCACCTATTTACAATAAATATTCTAAATAACTTAGATTTTATAGTAAAGAAAATATTCTTTTAGCAAAAAAAAATAGAATATTGACCAAAATAACCAGCTAATTTTATCACTGGTAATTATGAAAACTTGCTTCTTTCTTAAATTATATAAGTAACCTGAGTTTTCAAACATAGATAGATTTATTTTTTGTAACATATAGTCTTGAAATATAAATACTTTTTGGTCATCCTGCCTGAAGCACATTTTGTTTTATTTTTTTTAAAGATTTTACTTATTTATTTATTTGAGAGAGAGAGAGAGAAACAGTATGAGAGGGGAGAGGGTCAGAGGGAGAAGCAGGCTCCCCGCTGAGCCGGGAGCCCGGTGTGGGACTCGATCCCAGGACTCCGGGATCACGACCTGAGCTGAAGGCAGTCGCTTAACCATCTGAGCCACCCAGGCGCCCCTGATGCACATTTTAATTTTTTTAAATACTGTGTGGAAAGGGAATGCAAAAATTAGAACATAATTAATAAAACACCACCTACTTCAAAAAAAATTAACAAGAATTTTAGTATGTATTTTTATGTATCAGAGATAATCTTATATATCTAATAGAATCTAATATATCTGTCATGTACCTTAATATCAGAAATACATAAAAGTATTTTATAATGTTCCTTAAAATACCCTAATTTTTACAAGGCTAAATCTTACGCAAGTATAAAATAATCGATGAATTTTAATTTGGAAAATAACTCTTGTACTATGAAATGCATAGAGACTGTGTATTAATGCTATCTGTATTTCTATTTATATATTGCAGAGCATGAAATCTGTTTAACACACTCCAGATATTTCCTTCAGTTCTGACATCTACCCCAACTGCTTGTTTCATAGCTATATCTGGATATCCCACAAGCACTTCAAACTTACTAGGCCCCACAGAGAATAGATCTTTAGATTAATCAGGATGTTTTTGGCAAGTAAGATTAATCAACTCAAAATGACATAAAACTCAAAATTAAGGATGGGGATCAGGTGTAGTTAAATCGGATCTTTGGGTCTGTTTTTCTTTCCGTACTTTATCTGGTTGCCCTCTTGAATGTGGAATAGCTGCTAGACTATCAATTCTTGCTACTATGATCATAGCCAAAAAAAGACATTGTTTTTCTCAAGTTTTTAAAGTGGTATCTAGGAAGCTTTCATTTTATCTCTTCACCTCTGAAAAACCTCTCATGAACGTTTCATTGACTTGAAGAGGGTTGTATGCCCATCCTAAATAAATCCCTGAGGTAAAGGGAAAGAATGCCCTGTTCAAGGGTCTTACGCTCACCTCTTCTGAAGCCACTACTATGGCAAGAGGGATGGATAACCCTGATTAGTTTAGATTAATCAAGGCTGCTTCTGGACATGGGATCAACCCCCTAAATTGATCATCTGCCACACAATGGAGGAGAGATGAGGTAGAAATTGGTCAGGCAAACTTAAAGCTCACCACATCCTCCTTGCCTCTAAACATGCTTTCTTATATCCTGATTTTATATGGAATAATATGACTACTGGTAAGTGTATCAAGCTGGAAAACTTGGATTCATCTTTGACTATTGTCTTTACCAAAACTAGCACTAGATTCTCTAGAATATATCTCAGAAACAATTATTACCCAACCTCCCCTCACCCTGGTCTCCATCTGTTTTGTCTTTGTCTTGGTCTGTGCACCATTAGTCTCTTTTAGACTTTAACAGTGGCATTCTATCTCATCTCTTCTTTAGGCTGTTGTGAACTTTCCAAGGGGAGAGACTTTACATAATTTATCTTTCTATCCCCCCAAATTCACCAGCATTTCATGCACTCAAATATTTGAGTTCAGGCCCTTATGAATGTTTTTGTTGAATGAATAAAATCCAAAAATCAGTTTTTAAAAGATTTTATTTATTTATTTGAGAGAGAGAACGAGCAGGGGGAGAGACAGATGGAGAGAGAGAAGCAGACTCCCATCTGAACAGGGGGCCTGACACTGGGCTCGATCCCAGGACCCTGGGATCATGACCTGAGCTGAAGGCAGACGCTTAACCGACTGAGCCATCCAGGTGCTCCTAAAATCCAAAAATCATTTTATAAAATTACTATAAGATAAAATTTTCCACTATTGTCAACTGCTCTTAAGTCTCTCATATTAATGAAGAAATAATTGCTATTGAAAAGTTTACAAATCATTTTACGGAGTAATACTGTAAGAAAATCAGGTAAATTTTAATATCTTATATATTTTGGTTTCTACTGAAAAATAATTGAAAAGGCACAAGGACACCTGCAAAATATGTAAGAAGACTTAGGTTGTGGCATTAAAAAAATATACACTTTTCCAAAAAAAAAAAAAAACAGATATTGGCTAAGGGTTCAGGTTGGTATTTGTAGAATCAAACTAGTTTTATTTTTTTTTAAAGATTTTATTTATTTATTTGAGACAGAATGAGAGAGAGAGGGAGCTCATGAGAGGGGGGAGGGTCAGAGGGAGAAGCAGGTTCCCTGCCGAGCAGGGAGCCCGATGCAGGACTCGATCCCGGGACTCCAGGATCATGACCTGAGCTGAAGGCAGTTGCTTAACCGACTGAGCCACCCAGGTGCCCCAGAACCAAACTAGTTTTAGTGGTAGCTGCTTTGTATTATTCTTAACACAGCATGTGCTGCATGTTTTCAGAGAACTTGAGGAACTCAGCTCAACGGACCACAGCAAATATTTCCAAACATAAGTGATTACACCTGTGGTGGGAATTTCTTACCTTTGACTTTCCATCCCAAGAAGGCATTGATTCCCAGTTCATGCAGCCCCTCTCCGGCCAGAGAATTAAAACAGGCACAAGAAGGCATAGTCAAGGCCTTTGAAAGATCTCTTACTGAGGCCAGAGTGGTTTTGTTTTGTTTTCTTTTGTTTACTTCATATTTTGAAGAACTAGCAACACCAACCAGACAGATTTGGGTAAGTGACACTGTGTGGCAATTAGAGGTAATCTTCATGTCTGCATAGACAGGGATGGATTTTGCACTAACCTAATTTATTTTGTCCCCCTTTTAGAGAATGAAATAAAACTTTTATTTAAATGGACTTACATCAATTTATTTTATCTAAACGTGTCTTTTGCTTTTGGAAATGGCCGATTTAACTTTTTTTCAAAGTTGGTACTCAGTAGGAACAGGTTTGCCAAGAGATTCCTTCATATACTGTTAGCAAAGTTAAATCAATTGGAAAATACTTTTGAGGAAACAATTTTATAATGGAAAAGAAGAGTTTACAATTGTATGTAGCATTTGGCTTATGAACTTATCTTTAGGAATCTATTCTTAATCAAGAATTAGTGATTTTATTTTTTTAAATTTTTATATATTTTTATTTTATTTGTTTTTAATTTAATTTTATTATTTTTTTAAGAGGGAGAGAGAGCTTGTGTGAGTGGGGGGGAGGGGTAGAGAGAAAGGGGGAGAGAGAGAATCTTAAGCAGGCTCTAGGCCCAGCATGGAGCTGGATGTGGGGCTCGATCTCACAACCCTGAGATTATGACCTGAGCCCAAATCAAGAGTCAGACACATAATCTGCTGAACCATCCAGGCATCCCAAGATTTAGTGAATTTATTTTTAAAATATCAAGACAAAGATGGTATGACATTGTGATTTGTAATAATTATACATTTGGTCTTCATCCCAGTGCTTCTCAAATCTTTGGAATTTCCTAAGTGATAAAGGCGATAAAGGTGTCTTTTGTTATTTTAGTGAGTTGACTTTTGGGTCCCACCTAAGGATGGAGGTACTCCTTACCAGAAGAACCAATCATGTGAGGAGAAGTTTGGAACTTTCAGTCTCCCACCTCCCCACACACCTTCTGGACGTGGGCAAGGGCTAAAGGCTAATTCGATTGCCAGCAGTCAGTGATTTAAACAATCATGCCTACATAAAGAAGGCTCCTAAAAAACCCAAAAAGTACAGGGTTGGAGGAGTTTCTGGGCTGGTGAACATGAGAGGGTGCTGAGAAAGTGGTGTGCCTGGAGAAGGCAAGGAAGTTCGACAACTCCCGTACCTTTCCCAAGGACTCTTTTCCTTCTGTCCCTGAGTTATATCCTTTTATAAAAAACTGATAATCTAGTGAGTAAACATTTTACTTGAATTCTGTGAGACATTTTGGCAAATTAATATAACACAAGGCAGGGATCAAGGGAACACATACACACACATATACTTATTTATGAAGATTCCAACTTGTTTTTTATTACAGATTGTCATCATCAACTTAGTCTTTTACAAGAAAGTTTATGAATTATTTTACTCTATTTTAACTAGGATTTATGTTTATAACTTCAATATGTCTCTTAATTTTTCTACAAATATGTGAACGGTATCATCACTATGAACAAAACATTATCATGTAGAGAGGCAATTCAAAAACAATCTAAACTTTCCATGAGTTATAAGAATAAGAAATGGTAGAAGCACCTGGCTGGTGTAGTTGGTTAAGCCTCCAACTCTTGGTTTGGGCTCAAGTCATGATCTCAGAGCCAGCCAACATGAGCTCCATCTGGACCCGATGCTGGGTGTAGAACCTGCTTAATATTCTCTCTCCCTCTCCTTCTGCCCCTCCCCCTCATTTCTCTCTTTCTCCCTCTCTAAAAAAAAAAAAAAAAGAGGCTATTTTGGAAATTAATTATTGTCACACAATGGGAGTCTAATTGGAGTGAATCTTAGAATCTTACTGGGAAAATATAAAATGTATTTCTCCCCGTATATTCACGATTAAATAGAATTCCCTAGCAAAAATTTTTCCTATTTCTCCGTATCTTTCCTTCCTTTCCTTCCTCTTTCTTTTTCCCTCTCCTTCTCCCTCCCCCAACTGCATACATTTGCAGTTATGTGATTTAAAAGGAGGTTGTAAGGATAACATTAGTTCATTATGTATGTTAGCAAAGGATAGCAAAAAAGCCAATTGAGATTCCCTTTCCTGTTGAAAGAAATATGATAAATATTTTAAAAATTGATTACAAAAATAAGAACTTCAATTACAATATCTATTTTGCCTACAGTTCTTTTATATCTCGATAATGCAATACATAATTTTAGTTTTTTTCCAACACTGCATTTTTCTTGAGGAGGAGATGCCAAACTTCAGATCCATACTACAGATACATCAGTTTTGTTATGTTAGCTAAAGAAGACCACAAGAAAAAAGAAAAAAAGAAAACTGCAACAAAGCTAACAACTCTATTTTCTGCTATAAGGTGGTAAAAGCCACAAAGCAAGCTTGACTAAGGAATACCACTGGAGACAAAGCCATTTTGCTATGGTGAACAATATCCTGTAATTGCTAGAGGTACTAGTAGAGCCTCACAAACGTATTTCCAAAATGGGATAGTCTAAGTGCCATCGACATTTTCTGTCTCACGTTTTAATCTACGCTTTTGCCTATCTCCCTTCAGCTTGTGAAATGTGAGTGTATTTGTCAATCTTAAACTGGCATTGTTCCAGCCTGGGCATAAGGAAGAAACAGAAAGTAGTAGGTGTTGATATGAAATAGCAACAATTTAGAAAGACCAATACAATTTATTTAGTATCTCTATCTTCTTATAAACATATCTGAACAAGAGAAATAATGAAATACTATATTGTGTCTTTCCTTAACCCAAATAAGGCATATATGCCCCCTTAAGTACAGATAATTAAATACTTGTCCAGGAAATAAATAGCATTCTTTCAAACTTGGCTCAAGCTGTTCTTGAATTGAATTTTCAAAAATAAGTTAACAGTGATGTCTTTCCTAGACGACTTTGTAATCCCTTTCGTGCATCTGTTTTGCCTTTAGTGATTCCACAGTGGAATAATAATCATGACTCTTTCCAAAGCAGATCTTATGAAGTGCTATATGCATTTATTATAAATTATTTGGCTTTTTTTCCCCAAAGATATTATTCATCGGCATGTGAATTTTATTTTATGCAGTAGATATATGTTACCGAATAGTTATTTTTAAATAATTTGGGTGAATCAAATCTTATTTTAAATGTACCAAGGGAGTTTGTTATTATTAGGAACCTTATGATAAACACTTCTTTAAAGTGAAATATTCTAATTTATTTTCTAAGTTGTGATTTTTTTCTATACTGTTATCTAAAATTAGGTGCAAATATACTGGATGAAATTTTAAAAGAAACGGTGTGTGGCACATGAAGAAGCAGAAGCTTGTTAAAAGTAAAGAGCCAGCTGGCTTCTCCCCAAATGGCTTCACATTATTTTTGTGATGCTACCATATTCCAGAGCCTGACCTTGAAGTTTGCAGGCTGAGAAATTTGAATTTGTCAGCACTATAAGGCTAAATCTCAGGAGCCTAAGGAGCCTAAACTAAGTTAACAGAACTGTTTTATTAAATCAGGACACCAACTTAATTAAAGCTATTGAAAAATATTGCTTTCATATGAACTCAAATAGTTATGCACACATGACAAAAGCATTCTTTCCTTGAAGGTGGATGGCGCTATTTGGGAATCCACATCATTCCTTAAAGCTATTTTGGTGCGATCGAGCTCAGAATTCCAAAGTTAAATATGGGATATTATTATATACTGTTAGGTCACAACCTCAGGTGCTTCCCAGGTGTAATCTGAAACTGGTCCTGAGAAGCCAGGGAGTGACCTAAGAAAGAGGCCAACCACTCCAGACTGGGAGCTGGCAAGTTTAAAAAGCAAGAGTATATATATATCTATATCTATCTATATATAGATATCTATCTATCTATCTATCTATACAAAATGTATATAAATCTATTTAGATATATATACACACAAAATTATATATATAAGTTATATATATATATACACATACATATAGGGCTTGTCCTGGGCAGCTGCAAGGTGCTTAGATGCTTGCACCCCCCCTGCTGAACCTAACAAGTTGACATAGAGGCCTTAACTGGGTTCATTCACATATTCAGTCCCGAGAGTCTCAACAGTACCTTACTCTCTAAAGGCTATTTACTTGAAAATGGCTTCCACTACAGAGCGGTGGGAAAGCATATGTTCCAAGCACAGGGGAGGGAATGAGATGCCTCTGTTTGCCCAGGTCCAGTTCTCAAGTCAGCTGATGGTCATGTCATCTCAATTAGCTCCTCCAACAAATAGCATTTTTTTTTCTGCCCTTCCTTACCCTCAAATCTTAGAGACATTGCTAATTGATCATTGCTAATTAGTCAACTGATCCATTAGGCTCAGACTCAACTTTGGCACCCTTTTCAACACATTGATCCAGGAAGCCACCTCAATTGATTGGGGTTGGCACAAGATTTAACACCTGGTCTTGGGCAAATCTTTCTGCTGTATGCTCAGTTTCCTTATCTGTGAAATTGATGGGTTAGACTAATTTTTCTTTTCCGCCTAGGTCCTTTTCTGTCCTGCAAATAACTCTGCTGGTTTGAGCAAATCACTTCACTGTGGTTGGCCTTAATTCCTGCATCTTTAAAATGAGAAGGTTATACTGAATATTAAAAAAAAAAAAAAGACTTCCAGTTATATAATTCTTAATTTTATCTGAAACCATGTAAGTCAGAGCTTTTGTCTATCTATGCTAATAATTGAGAAATGGAGACATAGATCAATTGCTAGTCACTGTCTTGTATGCGTTTCTGAGTCATCTGCATCCAAATATTGAGTTGTCGAAAGAGTGCCATCGTGAATTAGTCTGTCCTGAGAGCAGAATGTGGAGGTGTTGGCACACTTCAAGGTGTTTGCCATTCTTGCTCTATAGATTATTGTTTCAGTCATTTATCTGTCAAGTCTGAGAGCAGAGAAAACTGAAGCAAGTTGGAAGTCACATGCACTGTTTTCGGGATAAGTGTTTTTCTCTGTATAATCAGGGATATCTCCATTATACTTACCAAATACAGACAAAGCGTGTTTGGTTATATTTATAGTGCATATGTGTCCACTAGTAGCATATGTCTTTTAGTTTTAGAGCCTCCAGAGTATAATGAAATAGTACATCTTTTAATGATGAAAAGATATCTCATTACAAAAATGTGTTCCTTTTATAATTCAGGGCCTGTGGCTCTCTGTTCTCGAAAACAATTGCACAGACTAGAGATCACAGTTCCCTGAGTGTCTGGTTAAGGGGGAAAATATAAAGTTCTGATTGGTGTTACAGAGTGAATCTTTTGACAGAGACAATGGTTCAGTGTAGAGTGATAATGCATTCTTCATATCTTCGCTTTCTTTTTGTTCGCTTAAAATTTCTTTCCATTTGAATTTTTTCATTTACTTCAGGGAGAGTATTCATCAGCCATGCTCATTTAAAAGATATTGATGTTCTCTTCCTTCACCCATACTTTTATCCTCACACAAGACAGATACTAAATGTGATTAGAATGAATACTGCCATATTAACTTAATAAATGTCTCCAGGGCCCACGAGGGGTGTTTGCCCTGAAATAGAACTTCCAGACATCTCTGCTCAGAAAGCAACCAACCTGTCTGCTGCCTGACTGAGCTACAATTGACATTTTGTATAATATGGGCAGAAAGTCATTTTAATTTAATATGTAAATGTAAAACTTCAGCTTCCACTTGCTGTAATATGGACTCCATGATTGCATTTATTTATTTATTTTATCAGCAAAGCCTGCCTCCTGCGAGCTCCTCTGATGGAAATCCACTGTGTGTGCTGAGTGACTCTATTAGGTTGTGGAAGAGAATGAAAATGGTTTGAGATAAATAAAAAAGCAATTACCTAAGACTGGGAAGGAGATACCGCACATTTATTCAGTAGGCATGTAACTTGCTCAGGGCTCCATTCCAATGACGGTTGTTCCCTTTTCTGTCTCCCTAATATAATGCAAGTCAAATGGGGAGAAACAGAATGATGTTTCACATTCTAGCAACAAGGCGTCAGAAATCTGAGGACTTGAGAAAGCTGCCATTAGGGAAAAGACAAATCCATGATGATGTTCCTCATTCCATATCTAGTGCTGGACACTGAGGGCAAAGAGTTTGAAATTGTATCATGACCAATTGCAGGAGCCACAGTGCAGATGGCTTGGAGCTAAGTCCAGTGTCCAAAAACCTGACAGTTTACATGCAGATGGTTTAAAGGCTGCAACCAAAGTTCCTACTTCCAAGGCTTATAACCAGTGTTGAGGGACAAAGAAGAGGAAGAAGAATATATGGGTCTTTTCACAATTACCACTGCTTCCATTTCCCATTCTTCTGTACCCATTTCACATTTTATTATAGCTTATTTCCCTGCATTGCTCTTTCTTTCTGCTTTTCAGCCCTGTGTCACTCCTTTCTCCTTCATAGTTCACTGATACAATAGAGCTCTCTCAGTCTACTGAGCAAATGCCACTTTTTGTAGTGGGTATCTGTTGAAGAAGAGTTGGGAAATATGGAAAAAATTGAATTAAGAGGAGAGTGAAGCTCTGCTGAGCTTGGTATCTCTGTGGCAGTGGGGACCATCAGAAAACTGGGACAGCCTAACGGATTCTAGAACCATTTTCCCACTGAGTTTTGAAAATAAACTTCTTTTTCTTTAAAATTTCCTATTTTTACAATGCATTCCCCCTGTGATTGCTGGGATTGTCACTGATTCTATTCCACCCTTGAGAATCTTCTGTCTCACCATCTTACTTCCCTTGCCATCCATCTTGCTAGTCTCAGTGAATGAAGAAGATGCCATTTCTTTGCATTATACACAGGATGCATTTCTTTTTGTTACTGGACTTAAGCAGGTATTGTCTCCTAATATGTTAAGTAGTGTTTGTCATATGCAATTCTAGCTTCTACTTTTTGTTTCCCATGATCAGCCATGATGTGGCAAAGGATGGTGATCTCCCTTTTGTTTGACTGGGCATTGCTGGGACAATCAACTGAGAAGTATGTGAGAAATACTGACTGCTATAAAACTTTGTAAAAATGAAAGTCATATTATGCCTGACTTTAGAAAGAAACAAAAATGGCTTTCCTGTAATACTTCATTGTAACTGTTCTAATGTTTATAATCAAATATTGTAGAGCCTTTGTTTCTGTAAAAGAAAAAAAAAGGCTGCTTTGACTTGACCTCAAGGTCATCATGGCATGAATCAAGGTCAAGATGATAGCATTATGATCAAGACCACTCAAAACTTGAATCGATTAAATGCCTGTAAAGAAACTATTAGCAATGAGAAAAATCTGGCAAATATTATGTTATTATTAGTTTTTTTTTTCATTTTGCTTGATGTGTAGCTATTTGACAAACAAAAGGAAGAAATATACTTTTGTTTCTTTCATTAATTTTAAAGTTTAGTGCAAAAGTACCCTAACACCCTCAATTTGATAGTACAATTGTTAGAAGAAAAGAAAGCTGATAACACTGGGAGCTTCTGGGACTTTTTGAATATCATCTCTAGATATAACAAGAGGTACAATTACGTGCAAGAGCACTTGTTTGGGGGACTTATCTGTCAAAATGGGCAACAGGTAAGAAGAAACTGTTTTAAATTTCATTGCTTTTTTGAGGCATATTGATTTTGCAGAAATCATGAAGTTAAAAAGGAATTTTGAAACTGGATTATAGTTCAATTTTTTTTTTTTTTTTTTTTTTTTTAGAAAAGTGACCAAACCCAAGTAAAAATATTTTGGGCATATCATTTCTAAAACAAACACAAGTATAAGAAAAATATACAAATAAAAATCATTTGATAGCTAAGTTTGTAAGTGCCAGTGGAATCCTTCTGAGAAAAGATATTTAACATTTTATTTCTCTTTTTTTTTAATGTTTTATTTATTTATTCATGAGAGTCAGAGAGAGAGAGAGAGGCAGAGGCAGAGGGAGAAGCAGGCTCCCCACCTAGCAGGGAGCCCAATGCGGGACTCGATCCAGGACCCTGGGATCATGACCTGAGCCGAAGGCAGACGCTTAACCATCTGAGCCACCCAGGCGCCCCTAACATTTTATTTCTTAGGAGTCTTGGAAACTATGTCCTTGATCAACTTTCCAAGATTTACTAAAACAAAAATTTCCAGACTCTAACTCTGTCAAATGTAAAAGAACTTCCCAAGACCTTTCTCCTCAATCCAAGATGTTATATTTAAATTCTAATCTGGAAAATACTACTTAGTTTCAAAGATCAGATAAGTTTTATACCTTGTACTTTATGATATGACCAGGGATTATATAACTTGTGTTTTATGGGTATAGCTAATTATATCACTTCAAAGCCATATCATGCATTAAAAATGGTAAATTAAGACTTACCTTGCATGTAAAGAGCAGGATAGAGTTATACCAGATTTTATGAATATTCTAGTGCCTAAACCACTACCGCTAAGAACGTTAGACACTGTAGGGCAGAGGGCCAGTAAACTAGCTTGGGTGCTAAATTGGGTCTACCATCTGTTTTTGTATCTTCCCAGAACTTAGAATGTTTTTTATGTTTCTAAATGGTTGAAGCAAAATTACAAGAATGTTTTATGACACCTGAATATTATATGAAATTCAAATTTAAATGTCCATAAATAAAATTTTACTGGAGCACAGCCAGCTCATTCACTTCTGTCTTGTCTGTGGCTCTTTTGCGCTGTAACAACAAAATTGAGTAGTTACAGTGCAGCCTTCTGGCCTGCAAAGCCTAAGATATTTACTGCCTGGCCCCTCACAATAAAATTTGCCAATTTGTGCTAAAAACACTAGAAGTTTTCTTTATCAAAGACTACATCGAAATTATACATGACTTGGGTAATGTGTGGTACACCCATACCTATATAATTAGGCCATATAAATAAAGTGATGTACTTAATGCTCTAAGGGTGATGTTTATTTAGTGTGCTTACTTCTGGGCACTAAAACATTGTCTGTAAGATTCCAGTAGATATCCACCTGTTGTATTTAGGTAGGATTCAGGCATTACCTATGTGATAGGAAAAATCACTGACCTCCAAAGCTTTTGTTATATCATCTGAAGAATATGAAAATAGTAGTATTTATCTCCTAGTGTTATCATTAAGAATAGATAAAATCTTAGGTTGCCTGGGTGATGCACTCAGTTAAGCATCCAACTCTCGGTTTCAGCTCAGGTTATGATCTCAAGGTCATGGGATTAGGCCCCACCTTGGGCTCCATGCTTAGCACAGAGTCTGCTTAAGGCTCTTTCTCCCTCTCCCTCTGCCCCTCCCCACCTCAGGTGGATAAATAAATCTTTTTTTTTAAAGGAATAAACAAAATCTTATTTTTATTTTGTACCATGTCTGATTAATAGTAAATGCTCAAATATTTGGTAATTATAGTTTTTAAAGACAATTACAGACAACTATAAGCACATATAAAAGATCTTTAACTTACAAATTTATGAAGATGAGAAAAGGATTACATGAAAATTTTCAAATCCATATGAAGGAGTGATAATTATGTGTAGCTTTTATACAGTTAAAGTATACTTGTATATAGCTTTGTACATTATACCGAATTTCAGATTTTAACTTTTAATTATTTTTACTGAGGGTCTGTTATAAAGAGAAAAAAATCAAATTAGTCTCAATTTTCATTTTTTTTCTTGGAATCTAATAAATCTTTGCCTGCTACTGCCATTTATCCTAGTTCTAAACACATTTATGCTTGTGTGGCTTCCTTGTTGATGAGAATATTAGCTACCAAAAATTCTCTGTCAGCGTCTTGGCCTATAGTTATTCCAAATTCCAATTTTAGATATATAGTCCTTGTCAACTCTGTCCTCAGGAAGATTTTTCTACTTTCATCTATAAATTTAACTTATAGAGGAGTGTTTTTTATTCAAAAAAATTTATTCAATTTGTTTGGCTTTAGAGCTTTCTGGGAATTTGAAAATGCATCCATCTACCTTCACTGTGTATTTCTGATCTCTGGTCATTGCTCTGTGGAGAAGAGTTGGTAGCCTTTTCCATTTATCAGTAATAGAAATTCTCAGAATGAATATGAAACTTAAGAATGTTGTGGAACTTAATATGCTAACTTATTAACATTTTAACTAGATAGGGTAGTTCATAGACTTTTTTTTAAGGGTAGCTCATAGACTTGATGATTTAACTATTTTATGACAATGGTGTAGCCAAAATTGACAGTAATGAGCTATGCCTCTTCTTATGACAGTGATTTGCAATAAGCAACACAAATGTACAGGCCCATTAAATTTGTAAATGGATATATATATATATATATATATATATATATTATTGATACATCAGAAATCTACTTGTACTTTTTCCTTACATTTTTAAAAAGAATCTAATTAAATCTCATAAAATAACATCACAGAGATAATTGCTTGAAAAATATGAATCCTTAGGCTCTGCAGTAAATGCTTTAACTTCAACTGAACCAAAAAAGGATAATGTTCACTTCTTTATTGTATACATTCTAAAGTATATGTTTGATCTCCACTGACTCTATGGAACAGATCTAGCTGTGTTCCCAAGTAGAAGCAGCCATGCTAGGGCTTCCCTGGTAAAAGCATTTCATTTTAACCTTTTTATCTCCTACTCAGCAATATGATACTGCAATAATGCAGGCAAGATGAATTTTGCTCAAAGATGCCCAAGAGTGAGTGATCTGTTATACTGACCCCAATTTTGCTCATATTATTTCTAGTAAAATAGTCATAGAGACCAATATTGCAGTGATTACTATATGCTAAATTGTGTAATTACCCCATTTTATTTTATCCTAAAATAAGCTAATGAGGTAGGTATTGTGAGCATCAATTTACAGATGAAGTTCCTGAAGTTAGGCATGTTAACTAATTTTGCCTAGAATCACATAGCTAGCAGGTACATATGAGGTCTCTGATTCCAAAGACACATCTTTCAAATACTGTGCCTTTGTATATGTATATTTTCTCCAAAGGGTTTTGCTTAAATTAAATCTTCCCTTCCCTCATTCATTTAATTATTATTTTAGTTATGAATTTTCTGAAATGTATCTTATGGCCCTAGAAACATTGTTAAGCCCTTGTATGTTTGATGTTTCAGTCATTGTTTGGTCAGTAAACTGAGTGGCAAGCTAGGATAATAGCAATTCCAGGAATAATAATATTAACAATAAGCACAACAACAATTTCCAATTGCTTGCTAGCTTCAATTCTTTATCCAAACTATGAGCCAGGATTCTTCCTGCTTCCAGCAGGACCCTTGGTCTTCTAAGTCTCAAGACTTACGTTGCATCTGATTTCTACAAAGAATCACTAGAGGGCGCCTGGGTGGCTCAGATGGTTAAGCGTCTGCCTTCGGCTCAGGTCATGATCCCAGGGTCCTGGGATCGAGTCCCACATCGGGCTCCCTACTCCTTGGGAGCCTGCTTCTCCCTCTACCTCTCTCTCTCTCTCTCTTTCTCCCATGAATAAATAAATAAAATCTTTAAAAAAAAAAAGAATCACTAGAAAGATTCAAATTTGGGTATCTACAAGAAAGACAAAGAACCAGGTTTTAATATCCTTGAAGAGTTAAGTATATCTCAATGATACCTTTATGTGCCAGAGTTAAATTTAAGTCATTTGGTGGGTAGGGATGGGGAATGACAGGCTGGTATTTGTTGGTTTGGATTATCTGGGTAACTTAATGTGTTAGAGTTGACAGCATACCATGCTCTGGCTCCAGGGCTTGTTAATCGATGCCATCTGTTTGTGCATTTATTTTCACATTATACTGATGGCTGATCTTGATTAGAAGCTGAGTTGGGTGCTGGACCGATTTTATTCCTTGGGGAAACCATGCTGTTCTCTGACTTCACTGCATTAAGCTTTAAAAGGTAACTACTTACACTTTTAATGTATTACTGTGTTCAGAAAAAGTATCTGAAGATTTTGATTATAAGAAGCTTGCGAATTTTGGGTGGGGCATCAACAGGATACAAGAGGCAGCTCTTAAATTAGCATACAGCTAGTATTTCTTTTACTGTGAGCAGTCTCACAGTAAAAGATCATAGCCGAAGATCATGAACTGAAATATCAAATATCAAAATGCCCATCAAGAGCTTAGCAATCACACCTGAGCTAAATGTGCTTTTCCTTGAAATCTGGAATAATACACAGCAATTGATTACGTTAAGCCTAGGGATTCTTTTCCCTTCTTGCCTCCTCACCTTTTTTTCTCCTCCTTCTTCTTCTCCTTCTCTCTCCCCCTACCTCCCTCCTCCTCCTCTCCTCCTCCTCCTCCTCCTCCTCCTCCTTCTTCTTCTTCTTCTTCTTCTTCTTCTTCTTCTTCTTCTTCTTCT